>NC_061121.1:232535474-232541921 GCF_002878395.1 Capsicum annuum | reverse complement strand
TAAACAATAACACAACAAAAACTACAACAAAACAACACGATAATCGCGCTCCAAAGAACATCATATATAATAACAAAAACAGTAAACAATAACGCAACAAAAACTACAACAAAACAACACGATAATCGAGTTACAAGAAACAACAGCTAGTAACAAAAATCGAAAGGAACAATTCCAAAAAAAAAATCAAACTTTACAATCACCCCAACAAACCCTTTTCCTTCCTAACTACATACAATTAAACAGGAGGACAATTAACCTCGTATTTGACGTTCAATATTCCGACATTCTTGTCGGAGCCTGCGTTGCCAATCCCTCAATAGTTGTTGAGGATTCGGTTTCGGCTTCAATACATTCATTACTTTCTCCATTTTTCTTCAATTCAATACATTCAAAATGCTTTTTTATCAAGTCATAGTAAAAATGGAGTTAAAAAAAGAATGAAAACAACTCAATTTTTCAAAAAAACAAATTTTCATGGTCATATTTGGTCATGAAAATATAATTTTTTGGAGTTGAAAATACAGCAGGAATTGGAATCGTGTTTGGATATGAATATATATAAATTAAAATTGTTTTGGAAATTTTGAGAATAAATTTTTCTTGTTTTCACTTTTTCAAATATAATTTCAAATTGTATTTGAAATTTTCATGGTTAAAACACTATTATTTTTACCTTTTTTTTACTAAAATAAAAGAATTTTTCAAAAAAAAGTGAAAAAATATTAATGGCCAAATGGCTACTTAGAACTTTGTTAGCTGTAAAAAAAAAAATTCTAAAAAATTATTTCACTTGAGTGAAAATTATAATAGTTGGTTATAAGAGTTTCAAATACATTTTAAAATTGTAAAAGTAAAAACAAGTGAAACTTCATATTTACATTGCCAAACACAATTTCAACTTCAACCGTAAAAAATACTAATTTTCCTTGCCAAACACCTAGTTAAAGTACAACAATACCATCAAACTCAGTGTATTCCCACATAGTGGGGTCTGGGGAGGATGAAACGTAACCACTCCATATCACTACCTTCAAAGAAGCAAAAAGGATATTTTCGATAGACCCCTGGCTGAAGAAAAAAAAATAATTAAAGTCTTAATGACGCATGAAACAAGAAAAATAGCAGAAATAAAACACCCACAAAGTAATACACTGCACTAACGAACCAAGGCACCACTAATCACATGCCCTCCTACTATCAGCTCAAACCTTTAAGCATAACCCTAAGAATACCAGCCCGGTTACCACAAAGCTCCCTTAACTACTGGCTACGACTCCCCATATGCACTAGCCTTCTAATCTAATTCATGTCCTCCATATATGAGTATTAAATCTTTATTGCAATTCAAGGAACAAATTATTATTTTTTATTCAAACGCCCATGTCTAAAATTTCAACCTTTCTTTATAGGCCAAACCCATCGCCAGCCCCCTGTATTTGGCACGATCTTTCACTTAGGCACCTCAAGTGGACGATGTTCACTTTTGGAACCTCAACCAGCAATTAACTGTGTCATCTTGACACTTTTTTTACAATCAACTGCTTTTACAAAGTATGTGTAATACACACGTTTGCTAGCATGGCATACCACCAATTAAAAAAAGACATGTGCCGTTCTTGTTTAAAATAATAATTTTAAATAAATTATAATTTAAAAAATTAATTTTTAAATAATTAACTTTAATTTTAAATAAAAAATCAATAAATAAATAACTCCCCCCCCCTCCCCCGCCATCATTTCTCCAAGTACCCCCACCACAACCACCACTATAAGATTGCTGCCACCCCAAGGTTGCTACAGCAACCCCCTTCCCCACAAACTAATGTTGCAGCAACGCAGCCCTCCCCCCCCCCCCCCCCCCCCCCAAACAATTTTTCACCCCCCCCCCCCCCCCCCCCCCCCCCCCCCCTCTCTCCTCGATCATCTTATTTAATTTTCATCTCTAAAAAATGTCTTTAAAATTTCTTCCATAACAATAATGGTAATAAGTAATTGTGATTGCAATAGCAAAATTTCATTGCTTTTCTCTTTTGCTTTGTTCAAAATACAACACTACAATAATTTATCACTGCAACAACCAACATATCCATAAATAGGGTATGTGATTGAAATTTTCTGCAACAACAAATCATCATGGAGGCGTCGGTGAATAATTTTCAACAAAAATAATTTTCAATGAATTGGCCCGCAATTGATGACCAACACTAATTGTCAATGAATTTGCCATTGATGACCAAAAAAAATATTTTTGAGTCCATAATTTTTTTTCTTTTATGCTGAAAAGATGATTTTTTTTAATCAAAAAATTAAGAAATAATAGTGTTGGGAGAGAGGGACTACAACTATTGAGAGATTTGAAGAACTTTTTTGAGTTTAAGGTTGATGCAAAGGTGGGAAAATGGTGAAAAGGTATGAAAAATGGTTGGAGTAATTGAGAAGAAGAAGAAAAAAAAATAAATAAAAAAACAGCTAAATTTCATCGTTACGCGCCTATAGAGAGTGTAATACACTCTCTTTGTCATGTCAGTAAAAAGTGTCAAAATGACACACTTATAGCTACTTGAGGTGCCAAAAATGAACATCGTTCACTTGAGGTGCCTAAGTGAAAGATTGTGCCAAGTTTAGGGGGCCATCGATGGGTTTGGCCTTCTTTATATGCATTTCTGTCATGTATGTCTGAGATGCAAACATACATGATTAAAAGTTTAATCAATTTTTATATATACCTCAATTAAAAATATACAAATTTTTATCTTTGCAAGTCATGCTAAACATCAAGCTAAAACGTCTGAAAGTTATCAAACTTGGGTTCGATTGTTTTACTTGTCCGAAATAGGTAAATTTGCAAAAAAAATTACTAAAAATTACATATATATATATATATATATATATATATATATATATATATATATACACACACAAGGTAATTTTACCTTATTACATAAAATTCCATATTGAAAAAAAATTATAAAAATTTCAAAGTAATTGCTTATTACATTTAAGAGGCATTTTATGTATTATTTAGTATTATACAATTAGAAAGTATTAATATTGTATAAGGTTGCATTATACCTTCTAATAAGGATACATAAGTATACATTGTTTAAAATTAATACTTAAATGTATAGTATGACATTATATATTACTGTAGATTATTTTTTAAATGTATAATGTGCCCACATACATGTGCAGCTGTTGTATAATGTTATCTTTTAAATTTCAACTTATCCGTTATTTGCATTGATTCAATAAATACATCACATATTGAATAATAAAACTGAATATATCAATTGTATTTGGATAATATTATTCTCATTTAACTATTTTGTTAACTGGTGTTATTTTTTTCATGAATTTTAAATTATTTATAATAAATTTATATGATTCCGTGAATGAAAGATAATTTCTTTCGTCAAAACATACTTTGAAAATCAATTTTCTAAGAGCTTAATGGATCATATTAGTGTGAACACAAATAATCCATACGTATTAATATTACTCCTACTAAAGTAAAGGAAAGAGAATGAAAAACAAATACTTCCACTAAATTTTATATTAATTTATGTTGTTGTACATAATTTTTATAAAGATTTTAAATTAAATTACATTTTATAATTATTTATGTAATTTATTACTACTAAAAATAGTATAAGAAGGAAATAATAAGACTTTTTGATCTGTTAAAATGAATAAACAACATAAAATATTGTAAATGAGAACAATTAATAGTGATGTTTAAGAATTTTTTTGAATTTAAATTTCAGTTACCATATTTAATCATACACCACATAATGATAGGTAATTAATTGCGTTGATTAAGGTAGAGAAAGATAGTATCTGATTTCTCTTTCCATAAATATAGGTAAATCTGTTTTATCATACATTGCAGCAATGTATAAGGGCCTACCTAATGTATAAGTATATTTTACAAATTAGGAAGAAAGAAAATCTAACGGGATTATATATAAATATTTTCACTATAGAAGAGATTTATGTGGTTTACCCAAAAAATTATTAAGCAGTTACTAGTTAAATGACGATATCAAAATCGGATATTTGTGCACTTCCCATGATAGTAAATAGAAGCCCAATAGCTTCTTTTTAAAAGCCCAATAACTTGAAAACAATTACAAAGCAAATAAAAGGACTTGGGGAAATTTTCATAAATAACACTATCTATGCCCCTAATACCAAATTATAAATTGAATTTTCAAAACATAACATAAATGCACCAACAGCACTAGTTATAAATAAAAAATTATGATATTTTTTTGTAATAATATTAAAACATACTAAAACAAGTAATTTAGCGAACTTAAATTCCACATCCAAAAGTTGAAGGTGGCAGAGATAAGGATGTTGCGCTGGATGTGTGTCATACCAGGAAAGATAGGGTGAGCAATGAGATTATTTGGAAGAAGGTGGGAATGGCTTCGGTGGAGGACAAAATGCGAGAATCGAGGTTACGTTAGTTCGGATACGTGATGAGAAGGGGCTCTGATGCTCCAGTACGGAGGTGTGAGACATTGGTGATGAATAGTTTTAGGCGGGGTAGAGGTAGGCCGAAGAAATATTAGAGGGAGGTGATTAGGCATGATATTGAGCAGTTACAGCTTACGGAGAACGTGACCCTCGATAGGAAGATATAGAGGACGCGGATTAGGATAGGGCTAGGCGGTGGAAGTGCATCGATAACAGTAGGGGAGCGTTCTTTATTTGTGTCTGAAGTTTCTTGTTCGTGGTATTGAGTAATGTCTATGATTTCAGATCGTTAGTTTTTAGTATTATCTTGTGGCTAGCAGTGTTAGTTTATTTTGCATTAAGGGTGTCAAACGGGCCGGTTTTAACCGATCCGAACCGGCTCGAATCGGCCCACTAAAGGAAACCGGACCGGTTTGACCGAATCGATAAGCCCAAGGGCTTTAAGGGCCCGGGTTCCGGTCCGGTTGGGTTTTGGATTTGGGCCCGATTAACCTGGACCGGACCCGGTTAATCGGCCCGGCCCGGATAAGATTATTTAATTTATTTATTTTTTTGTTTTTTTTTTTAAGATTTTGGTAAATTGGGCCAAACTAGTCGTTGGCCCAACGGCTATAACGGCTAGTTTGGGCCCAAATATTAAAAAAAAAAAAAGTTTTTTTAATTTAAAATCATTTTTTAACCCAAAAAAAAATTTCTATAACTACCCTACACTTTCAAATCATTTTTCACACAATTTTTCATTCTCTCAACTCTCAAATCTCATTCTCTCTCAAATCTCATTTCTCAATTCTCAAATATTCTATATATTTAATTTGTAAAGTGCTCACTTTAATTTTTTAAATTTTGCGATTACTAAGTACGAGTGGAAGTTTCTAAAGTCGCAACCTTTAGACACTTCCAAAATTTGGTATTGTCGTTCCATCTCTTACTTTTAATTTTTAATTAGTGTATTAATTGTTGAATATCTATTTTTATTACTTTTTGTGTATTTTGAATATTTTTTAGTTTGATTTATACTATGGATAAGTTAAGAAACCTCGGTAAAAGTGTCAAAAAAATTGTCCCGGAAGTGGTAGTGGTAGTAAAAAGCGAATTATTAGCGATAGAGGTACTTCAAGTACTACATATACCCGTGTGCCTTCGCCTCCAATACCACTTCGTCAACCTTTTGAGGAAGAAATACATGTAGGTGCTCACGATATGGATTATTTAGAAGTTCAGGAAAATTACGGTATAGAAGAAGAAAATGAAGTAGATGCGGTTGATTTAGATGAAGATGATGAAAATATTAGTGAGACACCCGAAGTAGGAAATGCTAACGTTAGATCCGAATCGGTTCATTTCCCTCCCCGTCCTCCCTGTGCCCCAAGAGCTTGTAAACAAACTAGTGTTGCATGGAAATTTTTTGAACGTATATTAGATACTGAGGTGCAATGCAATATTTGTCAAAAAATATATAAGCATAAAAGAGGAGGCAAGCAAGGGGGTACGGGTACGTTAATGAGACATTTAGCTAAAGACCACGAAAGAGAGTTAAAAATTGCACAAGGTGGTGAGGCTGTTGGTCGACCCACACAAACTAGAATGGACCCAACAACCGGTCACGTAACGAAAAAGTATAATAAATTGAGGGACCGGGAAGAAATAGCAAAAATGGTAGTTGTAGGTTGTTTGCCTTTTAGTTTTCCTTCTTCTGATGCTTTTATTCATTATATTTAAGCAATTTATAATCCTATGTTTAATGGTATTCCTAGAAGTACTTGTCGGTCTGTTATTTTTAGACTTCATTCACAATATTATTTTTATTTATCATATTGTTAAAAAATATTCAATGTAGAATATCCCTAACTTCTGATCTTGGTCGTGCTGTAAATAAAAATGATTATTTAACCGTTACTTGTCACTGGATGTATAGTAATTTTGTGATGCAAAAACGTATTCTTGCTTTTTTATATGATGAAG
>NC_061121.1:232528460-232535374 GCF_002878395.1 Capsicum annuum | reverse complement strand
AAGTTAGGGATATTCTACATTGAATATCCCTAACTTCTGATCTTGGTCGTGCTGTAAATAAAAATGATTATTTAACCGTTACTTGTCACTGGATGTATAGTAATTTTGTGATGCAAAAACGTATTCTTGCTTTTTTATATGATGAAGATCGTACACATACTGGACAATTTATTGCTGACTCGATACATAAAGTTGCAGCATTTTATGGTATCGAAAATAAAATCTTATGTATCGCTTTTGATAACGCTTCTAACAACAAGACTGCTATAACAAAGTTGAAATCTAAGCTATCACCGTTGTTACCTGAAATTTTTCATATTAAGTGTACATGTCATATATATAATTTAATTGTAAAAGATGGTCATGAGTTTTTTGAGATTTATATTGAAAAAAACCGTCTTGCTGTTGGCTTTATACAAGGAAATAATCGTAGATCGAGAATTAAAGAATTTAAAGTTAAATATCAAGAAAATGGACTAGCACCGATATTGATGCCTGAGGAAATTGATATTAGATGGAATTCTATGTATGATTTTTTAAAACTTGTTATAAATATAGAGTTCCTATTGCATTAGATTTTAACCAACATTGTGGTTCATTTGCTGATTCTGCCGATTGCATGCTACTTGATTCTGATTGAGTTGTAATTAATGAGCTTGTTAAGTTTTTGGAAAAAATTTATGTATCTACGGTTGAATTTTTCGGTACTTATTATCCTACTGTTTGTAATATTTTGGGATATATAACCGATATTTCTGGTTTGTCCAAAGAATATAAAAATAAAGAAGGTTATGAAAATGTTGTTGGTGTCATGTTTACTAAATTTTAAAAATATTTTTTTCCGATTTCCCTTATTTTCTTGGTTGGTGCTATGCTAAATCCGTCCATTAAATACCATACTATGTACCACTTTAGTACTCTTATTTATCGTAATAGAAATAAATACTAACAATGATTCTGAACAAGTACAACCTGATTTATGGACGGCTACGTCTGATGCGAATGCTTACATAAATAAATTATATAACCACTATGCTGATTTAGTTGATTTAGCTGTACCGACACATATCAGTCCAACTGTCGCTCCTCATCCTCCCGAGGTGCCATCATTTTCTAAAAGACCGGCACATTGTGGTTTTTCTGATTCTTTTTATGATTTACCCTGTTGGAACAGTGTTGACGAGGGAGCTTACACATCAACTTATCGGGAAAAGCTTAAGTATTATCTTCGGTCGCCGCCAGAGGATCGCAGATGACGGATCAACACGTTGGATTGATGGAGGAATAATGAATCACAATATCCTGTGCTTTCAAGATTAGCTAGAGATATCTTGAATGCTCCAATGTCAACCGTTGCATCAGAGAGCACCTTTAGTCAGGGACGACAACAACTTGGAGACAACCGACACTCATTAGGAAGCAATGCAATGAATGTTCTAGTCTGCCTCAGAGATTGGATTGGAGCAGAAAGAAGAAATCAAGGAATGGAACCGGAGCCGAATGACGAGCAGAAACTTGAAGAAATTATTACTTCGCGGGAGAACTCAGCAGAATCAAATCCAATGCATGGGTTAGCCCCCGTTGACTTTGACTATCCTATACAAGTTCCCGTTAATATTAACATGGATGAGTTGAAAAAAATGATGCATAATTTATAGATTTTTTATTCATGTAAATTATAAATTTTGGATCATTTTGCAATCAATAAAATTCATCATTCATTAATTAACTATCAAGTATTATTAATTTATTATATTAAGTAGTATATGTTTTGTATATTATTGTATATATCTTCTATACACTTGTTTATTTAACGTATATATTTAATATATCTAAGTGTATATGTTTTACAAATTAGTATATAACTATATATATATATACATATTGTAGTATATATAAATGTATATTGTAGAATAGTATATATTTTATTTAAAGTAGTACATATATATTGAATAGTGTGTATATATCTTCTATAGACGTATATATTTAACGTATACACGTGTATGTGTTTAATAAATTAGTATGTAATTGTGTGTGTGTATATATATATATATATATACTTTATTTAAAGTAGTACATATATATTGAATGGTGCGTATATATATGTATATATTATATCTTCGATAGACTTATATCTTTAATGTATACAAGTGTATATATTTTATAAATTAGTATATAAGTATATATATATATATATATATTGTAGTATATACTTTATTTAAAGTAGTAGTACATATATATTGAATGGTGCGTATATATGTGTATACATCTTCTATAGACGTATATCTTTAACGTATACAAGTGTATATGTTCTATAAATTAGTATGTAACTATATATATATACATATTGTTGTATATATATGTATATTGTAGTATATATTTTATTTAAAGCAGTACATACATATTGAATGGTGCGTATATATGTGTATATATCTTCTAAAGTAGTATATATTTAACGTATACAATACATGTGTATATGTTTTATAAATTAGTATATAACTATATATAAATATAACTATATATATATATATATATATATATATATATATATATATATATATATATTGTAGTATATGTTTTATTTAAAGTAGACAATTAGTACATAAATATTGAATGGTGCGTATATATGTGTATATATCTTCTATAAGCGTATATATTTAACGTATAAATGTGTATATGTTTTATAAATTAATATATAACTATATATATATATATATTGTAGTGTGTGTGTATATATATATATATATATATTGTACTATTGTAGTATATGTTTTATTTAAAGTAGTACGTATAGTCATATATAATTATATATTGAATGGTACGTATATATGTGTAATTGTTTATATATATTTTAAAAAATCTATATTGTATAATTGTAGTGTATATTGGTTTTTTCATTTTTTTTAAACGGGTTTGACCGGATTTAGGTGGGTTTAACCGGGTTGGGTTAAGTGGGCCGGCTCAGGGTTGTTTTCAACATTTTTGCTGTTGAACCTGGAACCGGCCCGACCCACCTAACCCCAGTCCGGACTAGAACCGGCCACAACCCGGATAAACTAAATGGGCCGGTTCTGGGTTGGCCCAGCCCGGCCCACTTAACACCCTTATCTTGCATATTGTACTAGTTTATATACATTTATGTTTTGTGTTTGTTATACTGCTATCGGTCCTAAGCCGGGATCTATCGAAAATAGCCTCTCTACTTCACCTGAGGTACTGGTACGGTTTGCGTACACTGTACTCTCCGCGGACCCCACTATGTGGAAATACACTGGGTATGTTGCTATTGCATTATATCACGCGACTAGTAATTTTTTCGACGTACACCTTATCCTTCTCCGATCATCTCTATTCTCTTCTACCTTTTCCCAGTTATTTTTTTTAATATTGAAAATCTAAGAAAAATGACAAAAATAAAAACTAAGATAACTTATCCAATTATAAAAAATTTTAGTTAGCTAGAAGTTAGAACGTAGAGCATCACTATTTTTTTTGGGTTTATTTTTTGTTCTTTCTGATATCTTTTATCATTTTAAAATTATATTGACATACGTACTCTTTCCTTGCCCTCCCATTTGATATTTCTTTAAATTGAAAAAAAAAAATGGACTTTGTTTATTAAACTCTCAACTGAAAAATTAAAATCAACTATATTGGAGGAAGAATTATTTTCTCAGCAACTTTATTAGACTTCCAATTAATTTCTTCTATTTATTATATATTCGAAAAAGGTCAAATGATGTTTGTCCAAGTTATTGAATATATAGTATACTACATATTTTCCATGCATGGGGCCTTATGAGTAAATGCAAATTGGAAATTAAAATTATTATTTGGTTGAATTCAACTGATATTATAAAATTGGACAAGCAAATTAGCAAGATACATGGAGCAAATAAAGCATCGTGTAATAGAGAAAATTGAAGAATAAAATATGTGATTACTAATTAATAGTGTTCTTAAATATTATTTTTTATAATTAGAATATGCAAGTTTGTCGTGTATTTTGAATTAATAATTAATATATCTAGTCCAATGACAAATATTATTCTTCTTGTCTTATCAATTAGGATATGAATATCATGCAAGATCAATTTTATAATTAGAGAGCACATCAACTTTACAAAATGTTTTTTTTTTTTAATTATATAGGAACAAATAAAAAATAATATAATGTGTAAAATCACATCCAAAATTTTATGATGATAGAAATAAATTGTAATCATAAATAAAATATAACGAAACAAAGATTTGAGTAAAGCGTCTAGTACCCCCTTAAATTATGACTAAATTAAATTTTCTACGACACACTCGAACTTCACAAGGGTCCTATTACCCCTGAACTCAATTTTAGTATATTTTTGTCATCCTTTTTAGCTTACGTGACACCTTTTTAGCTGATGTGACACCTTCGATATGGGTTTCATTTTTATGTAATAACGAAAAAATACGCTAAAATTGAGTTCAGGAGGTAATAGGAACCCATGTGAAATTGGAGTGTGTCGTAACAACTTTAGCCATAGTTCGAGGAGATACTGGATGCTTATCTCCAAAGAATTTATTGATAAATGTTTGTGAGTATAATTTTGTTCTTCCCTTGATTCTTCCCTCTGGATTTTTTTCATAATTCGAGGTATGCTAATATCGTATTTACTGAATGTACGACCTCGTTGTGATATATTTGATGCTAGAAAAATCGGCTGACGGTCTTGATACAGGCAGTTTTGATTTGTCTTGATCTCTTCGTGAATACTCGGAGCAGGTTTAAGGCGTACGCTATGATTTAATATAAGATAGCATCCAAGAACCTAGACTGAGCTCGTCTTGTAGAGTTCACAAAATTGTGATGTTTACACATAATTAATTCACTCTATAGAATTTGTAATTAGTACTATAGCTCTGTCATTGACACCTACTGCTAATGATCGAAAATTAATTTGTGATTTGATTTAATTTAAGGTATTGATTCGATTGGAAATATCAAATCTTTATGAAAAATTAATTAGTGATTTACATTAAATCTCTTGTAGATTACGTGTAAGCAACCTTCACCACTCCCATTATATTCCATAATTAATCTTTCCATAATTTAAAGTTCAAAGGATGGGTGAGTTCGATTTCAGTGTTCATCGATCGGTTGAATTTATATATTTTGGAGTGGTGAGACGAGGTGTAGCATAGTCTAATTGACGCATTTGTTTTGAGTATAGAGGGTCATATATAGGTTCGAGCCTTGTCGATTTGATGTGAATTCTTTCATAATTTTATAAAAGGAACTAAAGTTATTGTATTCTGAACTCATACTTCTAATACTATTTTCGTTTTTGCCTCTACGCTATCAGTTAAAATTAAAATTATTGAATTCTATTGAATTCTTACTTTAAATATTAGATTCGACCCTATCTCGATATTGTCATATTGACAATATGTTGTATTTTGAAGAGAGAGAAAAAAAAAATCATTCTGCGCGCAAATATAAATTATGAAAAGACATATTTCTTTTCGTACAGAATTTAAATCATGTTGTTTATGATCGATTTTAAGATCGTTATTTAGTTTTTTTAATGTACACAGAATATTATTGAAATTTTTATTTCTTTCTCAAAAGAGAAATAATTAAGTTTCAATTCCTCAACTACCAATAATTAAGTAATACTTACAAAAGATATGATATCCTAATTAATAATATAGGACTTTGCAAATATTAGTTAAGCATTATTAAATTATTACTAATACTTTTAAGCTTAATTAGGACATGTATTATGTTAACCAACTTCCATTTCTTGTTTGGCAACAAAGTTTTATTATGTGTTAATAAGTCCATTTTACTTCTCTTTTTTCAGATAATTAACTTACAAATTTATAATGTTTCTTAAATTAAATAATCTCTATATATATTTTATTTCAATTCATAACATTCCATAAATTTCGCCTAAATACAAAATAGAGAAATATTAACCACTTAATTCTTGCTGATTATCAGCAAATCTTGTCTGTTATAAATTAGATCAAATCTTTTTTGAAGCCCCACAATGATATAATAATTAATTATTTTAATTTATTTCTTAAATAAAAAAAGAGAATCACAATCAATGAGTTTTCAAAATCTTTCTCACTTTTATTTATTTTAATTCTTAAAATTTTTATTCTAGGGCAGAAGTCAAATTGGCCGGTTTGGTCGACTAGTTTTTACTTACACTTAAACGGATGTTACGTATTGTTTCATAATATATTTTATTATATTATATTATTTTGATGAATTTAACGTTTGAATAGATCATATTATTTTTGTAATTACATAACATATCACTAATTAATAATTTGAAGGCTAAGTCTAAATCTACAAGAAAATAGGATACAAATTAGAACCATTACAAAAAAGTCGGGTAACTAATAAAATAGAATTACTAAATAATAAGAAAAAATGAAATGAGCAAAAAGAAAAAAGATATCAACACGATCACATGATATCGACGTTACATAAAATGAAACCCTTCATCATTACGTAATGATAAATTTAACAACATAAATATACAATATAATAAAATTCATGATTTGAATTGTTTATTGTTTAGTTTCTCAATTTACTTTCGTTTATAATTTACAAAATAACAAAAAAATTCTAGCACAAACGGAAAAAATTCGATGATTTCTTCCTATTTATCGCTAGAAGCATCAATTAGTGGCAATTGCATTTGAATTTTGAAACAATGAAACAAATTAATAAACTATTATAACAGGTAATGTTATTAATTTTTATACTTATGTATATATCGCTTATTAATTTATCGATGTATATAGACGTAGTAAAAGAAAATCATAATGCGATGTCCCCAAAGGCGAAGTTAGGGGCACAAGGGACGAACCCCTTTCAACGAAAAATTCAAAATCTAAACAAGGTTTAATTTATATAT
>NC_061121.1:232463485-232528360 GCF_002878395.1 Capsicum annuum | reverse complement strand
TATATATATATATATATATATATATATATATATATATATATATACACGCGCGCGTGCGCCTCTTCTCATCCCCAAAATACTCTCAAAGATCAAAGAGCTCCAAAAATAAATTCATCAATGGACTTAGCACCCATATTTGTGAACGAATTCTTTAAATTTCTCTTTTTTGAGAAATTGGAGGATCAGAAACATTAGTTCTCTGTTTAACATAGACATTTTCACTACTTTACCACAAAAGCTATAAATCGAACAATCGTCGATTTCACAACTCGACAGATCTAACCCCTAAATATCCACACAAGCTATAATTTCTAGGGTTTCAGCTCCTCCTTGACCAATAACAAAGAACAATTGGTATTGCTTTTTCGGTTAAGGAGGAGCTGAAACCCTAGAAATTATAGCGCGTGTGGATATCTAGGGGTTAGATTCGAATTATGAAATCAACGATTGTTCAATTTGCGTTTTGTGTGGTAAAGTAGAGAGAAATATCTATGTTGCAGGGAATTGGTATTTCTGATACTCTAGTTTCTCGAAGAAGAGAAATTCAAAGAATTCGTTCACAAGTATGCATGTTGAGCCCATTAATTAATTTATTTTTGGAGCTCTCTATTCTTTGAGAGTGTTTTGGGATGAGAAAGGATGATAATTGATGTGAAGAAAAAGAAAATAAATTTTATATATATATAAGAAATATTATAAAATAAAGTTTTAATTTTTTTCGGTCACTCTCTCAAAAAGACTGAAATACACTTACTTTACCACGTAAGTAATTGGGGGGGGGGGGGTACTAGTTCTATTTTTAAATAGTTAGGGGAGGTAATAGGACCCTCGTGAAGTTGGAGTGTGTAGTGGAGAATTCGAGTGTAGGTTGGAGGGGCATTTGACCATTTGCTCTTTTGAATTCTCTTAGAGCTCGTTTGGAATTGCTGTTACAAAATTGTTTATTTGAGATAAAATAGCTTTTTAGAAAAATGATTTTTTTAAAAAAAGCTAAAAAGCTATTTGTGTTTGATAAATTAATTTGAAAACTGCTTTTGATAAACAAATTGTGTTTGAATAATCTTTTTCAAAAAGTATTTTTTTTAGACAAATGATCAAAAAAGACATGTATTAATAGACTTTTACTACTAAAATCAATTTATAGAGAAAGTATATTTTAAATATCTATTAAAATATTTTAGTTTAAATTTTATTTGTGTTTAATTAAAAAGTACGTACTCTATCAATATTTATATACATAAATACATTGAAAAGTTACATATTTTTCGGTTATCATCATCAATGATATTTTCAAATTTATTTAAAGAAAATGTGTGAAAATAAAAGAATAATATATAAATCATAATATAAAATAAAGAATTATGATGTAAATATGAAGTATAAAAATTTAAAATTAAACTTTACCCAAACTTATAAGATATGATTAATTAATTAGGAATGTGTGTGTATGTGATGGGGATATTTTTGTCATGAAAAAAAATAATTTTTTGCTTCTGTTTCTTTTTAAAAGCACTTGTGTGACAAAAAGGTATACCTCCCAAACTTAAAGGCAAGTTCTACAAAGTAGTGGTTAGACCGACTTTGTTGTATGGCGTGGAGTGTATTTGGCCTGTTAAGAAGACCCACATCTAGAAGATGAAGGTGTCGGAGATGAGAATGCTTTGGTGAATGTGTGGGTGTACTAGAAAAGATGGGAGTAGAAATGAGGTTATTCAAGATAAGGTGGAAGCGGCTTCGGTGGAAGCCAAGATAAGCGAAGCGAGGTTGAAATGGTTCGATCATGTGATGAGGAGGAGCACACATGCCCTAGTGCGGAGGTGTGAGAGGTTGGTTAGGGTTGGTTTCAAGTGAGGTAGAGGTAGACCGAAGAAATATTGGAAGGAGGTGATTAGACATGACATGGAGCAACTTCATCTTAACAAGGACATGACCCTTGATAGGAAGTTGTGAAGGAGGTGAATTAGGGTAGAAGGTTAGTCTGAGTTAGAATGTTGCATGTTTTGGTGTGTACTTGGAGCATCTTGCTTTTGGTATTATTGAATATGTTAATTTCTATTGTATCTTGTTCTATTATTATTCCTTATCTTATCTTAGATTGCTTTATTTTGAGTCGGGGGTCTATCGTAAACAGTCTCTCTATCTTACATTTGAGGTCGTAGTATAGACTGCGTACACTTACCCTCCCCAGACCCCACTTGGCTAGAATATATTGGGTATATTGTTGTTGTTGTATTTTTTTTTTCTCAAAATAAGTGCTTTTGGGGAAATAACAAATCTCAAACAAACACTTAGTTAGCAAAGAATTTGACTCCGGCACTAGAGATCATGTCCCACGAGACATCTCTGGGAGATGGGGGGGGGGGGGGGGTATATATTCATCCCTTTCTATCGAATTACACAGTATTTGAACTCATGGGAGACTACAAGGTAGAAAATCGAATCATCGCCAAGAAGACGTAAACTAATCAACTGAGCTACTAAGATTTTACGATCTAAATATCACCACCAACAACAACAACAAAAACAAAACCCAGCGTATTCCCATATAGTGAAATCTGGAGAGGGTAGAGTATACACAGTCTGTACCACTACCTCAAATGCGAGGGAGAGATGTTGTTTTGATAAATCCTCGTCTCAAGATAAAATATAATCCAACAAAAGATGTAAAAGACGTAAAAACAAACAATAAAGTGTAACACAACAATAGATAACAACAGAATAATATTCTACCCACAAATAATATTATAAACAATCTATTCGAAACAACATTTATCAACAAGAATCGCAGGAAGGACAAGATAAACTCTCGACTCATGATAAAATACAAACCAGAAAAAGATGTAAAAAAACGTACAAAAGACAATAAGGAGTAACACAACAACAGATAATAACAGAACAATATACTATCCACAAAATAATACTATAAGCAATTTACCTATAACAACATATATCAACAAGAATCGCAAGAAGGATACGATAAACTTTCGGCTCAAGATAAAATACAAACGAGAAAAAAATGTAAAAAATACTTACAATAGATAATAACAGAATAATATACTATCGTAAAATAATACCATATGTAATTTACCCGAAACAAGATATATCAACGAGAATTGAAGAAAGGACCATGAGGGACCTAAAAGTGTCGGCAAAGAAGGACCATGGTTCCTAGCAAATAGGTCTAAAAAGTAGGCCATGACATGTGAATAAACCATTTTGTCTCAATTTTCATACCTATTTTACAATATTTTTGAAAGTTATAGCCCACCTAATTTAATGATTTTAATCATTCTAACATACTTCTTTCGTACATAAAAACAATTATTAGGGCATCTTTATATTTGACCCATGCACATAGAAAATTCTAGTGCATAGTATTATAATAATACATGTTTGGATTATTTAAAATAGAATATTATATTTGAAAACAAAAGTTTATTGCGCAATTATGAAATGTAGCTACAATTTATGCATGTATTTACAAAACGGGCTCAATGTACTACTTTTCGAATATTATATGTTATTCTTTGTTTAATTTATATGTCGCTAATGAAATATTTGAGAAAACCAATCAAATTTGTTATATATAGTTTTAAATATTTTAAGTTTTTAATTATATTATAATTTATACGGCTTTCGACGTAATTTTTAAGTGATATTTTTTTATTCTAATTTGTATAACATCGATAACTACTGTATTCTATAATACTTTTTCGACATTATAATTTACTATTTTAAATTGTTTGCTATTGTAGTTTGTAATACCTTTCTTGTACGGACTTTTGTGGTATTGATAGTGAATTTAGACTTTAAAAGTAATTTAAATTTTTAATTATTGTAATTTATAATATTTTCCTATTTCAATTTAAGCGACACTGATATAATTTCAAGAGGAACCAAATATCACGATTGAAATAGCGAAGCTGACACGTCTTGAATGACTCATAATAACTAATTAAAAGCGATATAAAAAAATTGCTATAAAAAAACTTGTGAAAAAAAATTGAAGTGGGTGATGTCAAATTAATTTAAAACATCAAGATTATCAAGTTTAAAATACTTAAATGACTCGTAATAATTAATTATAAGTGATATAATAAAATTACAGTTAAAGCACTTGAAATAGCCATGTCATAAATGTCTATTTTACTTTATAAATATTTATTGTATTTTTTACTAAATATTTTTAATTGTTTAATAAGTAAATATCATATAATAATTAATTAGGGGTGATATAGTAAAATGACGGAGAAAGCAGACAGGTGAAAGCAGGTATGTGGAACGTCAGCTGCCTGCTTCCATCCGCCACTCACTCTTATATATAGTAAGAATATATATATATATATATATATATATATTCAAACATAAGCATAGTATATTCAATTTTTTCAACTTTATTATATGAGGCGAACGAAGAAGTCACCTTGATTGTGGCAAGCATTTATAATTGGATATAGAAAGATTTCCACTAATTGATGGAAAAGATTGTAAATTAAAATTATATTTTTCATTTAATGTTCCTCAATTAAAAAAAATAAAAAAAAATAAAAAGAATTTATCATCTATATATCAATCTTGATAAGTGAAGAACAATAACGGTATGATAATTGATAGCGAAAGTTTAGTATATCGAATTGTCCTTATCTTTTTTTTGTACAAAGATCAATAGTGATCGAGACTCAATGTTAAATAATCTCTTGATCATTTTGAAAATTGCACCCATTGCATTAATATGTTTTGACATAGGATTCTAAAATTCTTTGACATGTTATACTAAGTTGATTTTTCAACTTTATTTCGAAATATTTCATGAAAAAAAATATTCATGTTACCACCCCCCCACCCCACCCCCAATGAGGATGGATGGGGTACCAAGAAATGTAACATCAATATAGCTAAAAATTATTTACTTTAATATAAGCTTTAGTTAGGTTAATTAAATGTGATCCCAATTTGGCTTCTATTATATCGACATATATATATCTAAGTGCAACGCTTGCACGAAACCTTTAGTCTCATTTAGAAGCAAATTAATTACCTAAATTTCGGGTACGAATTCCACACCTACGAAATTGAAGTTTTAAAAAAATATTAAGTTCGATATTATAGACTTCAGATATATATATTGATATGAAGTTAATTAGGTTCGACAAAACGAGTTTTAGATTATTTGAAAGCAAACAAACTTTAGATATTTTTGTCTAAACTATGAATTATAAACTTCAGACATTTTTGTGTAAGTTAGGTCTGGCCAGTGGTATCAAACTTTTATAAACTTCAGACATTTTTGTGTAAGTTAGGTTTAGCCGGTGGTATCAAACTTTAATTATTTTTGGATGAAATCTTTATATGACAATTCAAAATTCTAAATTTGTATGTCAAGTCTAAATTGTACTATAACTTAAATAGTAAAGTCGAAATGGCATTTGTCAGAATAACACGGAATTATTGCTTTGACTTAAATATAGTACATAATAGATTTTATTCAGACTGTTATAAAAGATGCAATTTTTTTTAATTTCAGGACACCTCAAAAAATATCCATATATAGGTATGTGTAAATACTTTCCCTTTTATTTTATTTTCTTACAAATGAGGATAATTTTTATATGGAGAAATTTATTAATTCTAAATAGATTTGAATATTCTGACACCATATACATGCATGAGTAGATAAATTTAGATAATTGTTGACATCATAGAACTATAAAAGGCATAAAAGAAAAGGAAAAAAAGGCTTGGAATTATATCTTTATCTACTCAAAAATAGGTAGAATAAATGAATGTAGTGTATTCATTGAATTTGAAAACTCCAAAAAAAATTCAAAAAATTAAAAATAACAAAAAAGTGTAGGAAGCAAAAAAAAAACTTGTGCGAAGGACGTTTTCTTCTCTGTCCTCCCTCAAGAAATGTGACGAGGTTTGTTGAAGAAATGATTAGTCGGGAAAATGCTCTATTAACTATACACGAAAAGGCTAGGACACACCCGAACTTTAGGGAGGTTCTATTACCCCTGGACTAATTAAAATCGTATTTTTGACAACTTCAGTGCCTACGTGGACCCTTCAGTGTGTTGTGCCACATATGTGCCACATATGTGCCACGTAGACATTAAGGTTGTCAAAAATACGATTTTAATTAGTTCAGGGTAATAGGACACTTCTAAAGTTCGAGTGTGTCTCAGTCTTTTCACGTATAGTTCAAGATGGTAATAGAATATTTTCTCTTAGTCATATACAAACTGTTATTTTGTAAAAAAAAATATTTTTTCGAAAAGCACTTCTAAGGAATGCATTTTTTAGAATAATCAAATTCTGAAATATAGGTCAACCAGGATATGAAAATATGTGAGCAAGAGAATTTTATGAAATTCCAATTGTATATCTTTATTTATTTAATTACATTTCAGTCTTATTGACGATGTAGATTTTATAATATCGAAGTGATGGTATAAATAATTAACATGAAATTTTTAATTTGAAATTAAGAGTTCAATTAAACATGGAGTAAAATAATTATGTATCTTATCTCGAAAGTGTTATTCATTATCCTCCTAAAGTGTCTTAAAAATTTCATAAACTCATGAAATATTCATAAAGAGATCATGATTCTATTTTTTTGATAATCAAATACAGAAGTTCCACAAAATCCCCTTTCATTGAGATCAAATTTAATTTTTTTTTATTTTCTAAAAATTCACTACTAATAGCCCTCGAATTACGGGTATCCATATTATTTATCAATAAAAATTCTTATTTCTTAAAAATAATAATAATGGTTTCTAAAAGAATATCAAATAAATGAGTAAAGAAATTGTAATTATGTAGCATTATACAACTACTTCATTAATAACCAATTATTCATTGACATTATGATAAAATAAAATAGAGATAGAAGATACACCCAAAAATATATATCATATCATTTTGAAGAAAAAAAAAAGGATATGATGAATAGATGATAAACCAAATGGATATGTACAAAATGATGTCAAACTCCAATTTGTAATTATTAAACTTTGAGTTTGATGTTTAATTAATTTGGAAATATATAAAGTTATATTGAAATTCTCTTTACTTTGATTGTTGATATTAAAATTTGTCACTTTAAGAAATGGCAGTTGAAGAAAACGAAACGAAAGAAAAACAAAAGATATATACAGAGTATGTTCGGTACGAAGAAAAATGTTTTTTTTAGGATAAATAAATAAATTTTCTTTAGACATATATATAAGGGCGGAACGGGGGGAGGGGCGTGGGTGCGTGGGTGGGTGGGGTGGGGGGGTTCATGGACGTGGAATAAAGATGAGGTGTGTGGAAGAATGAGGATGACGATCACACAATTAATATGAAATATCACTCGTAGGATTTATTTTCTGTATTTTCATTAAAGAAGTCATTTATTTAAAAATAAATATCGAACATGAAAAAATAAAAAAAAATATTCTCCACCACCCTACTACGATCATAAATTTATTAATCTGAGCCAACTTAATACACGTCAATTCCATTTCGCCAAATTAATTAATAAAATTACCTATCACTATAATTTTTTCTTAAAAAAGAAATTGCGTAAATATGTTCTTGAGAACATACTCCATAAAGGAAATAATAATAATAATAACGATAAGTGCTTGAAAAGGAAAAAAAAAAAAGAAAAAAAAAAAGAAGAACGAAAATTCCACTTATGACATTTCTTCCTTTATCTTCATAATTTGTTTTTAAGCTTTCCATATCTAAAATCCTAACCAACTAAATTTTGTTGATAAAAAAGAGGCAAAAAAAAAAAAAAAAAGATACATACTAATGAACATATCACCTTTTTAAAAATATTTTTGGTATTATATTGGAGGATATATCAAGATACCCTAGTGCACAAAATATCTCGAATTCATATATGATTTGTGAAAGAAATTATATCTTTAAAAGTGTAATTGATTTTGTGACTCGATCGAGTTATAGTCTATAAGTGATAACGAGATAATTTTATTATTGCTCTAAGATTACAAAAAAATTTAATATTTTGCATAATTTATTGAAAAGTTCGATTTTGAGTCTATCGAGATACATAATTAGTACCTGATATATCCAACGAAGATACATTTTTTTTCTTTTACAATAATAGATAATTAGCTTGCAATATATTTTTTCTGATTTTGAGTTTGTCGAGATACATAATACATCCAACAAAAATATATTTTTTTCCTTGTAAAGATACATAATTAACTTACGATGTATTTTTTTCGATTTTGGGTCTGTCGAGATACATAATTAACTCTCTGATATATCCAACAAAGATAAATAATTAGTTGAAATTTTTATAATTATGTTGCAAGGATAGGAATTTGTACGTGTAAATATGATAACTTAAAGTGTATGTTTATATTACATTTCCTTATTCAAATTAGTAATCACTTATAAGTCACATAAAAACAATGAATAGTGAAAATTAAATTCACACTTATTATTTTATGATAATTTTTCACTAAATCACTAGATGTTATAATATAAGCTTTAGCAATTTATTCACAATGGCTTGATTTAATGCATATTATATTATATTAATCAATATTATTCATAACAACAAAACTTTTTTTCTTGATATTATTTGTCATTTTGTACAAGTCCCATCAACCTTCTTATTAGTTCAATTTCTTTATAAGTAGGACCAGTGGCGGAATCATCTTTACTTTGGGGGTTTATCTGAGCCCCTTTTGACGAAAAATTATAATGTTTTTATATTATTTTTATGCATATATAGTAGATGTTAAACCATCTTCGATTAGTTCGTATATATATTTTTGAATCCTCTCAGTGAAAATCCTGACTCCGCCACTGAGTAGGACCTCATATAATAAACTCTTTATATATATACCCCTCTCTATTTGTTCTTCTCACTTCAATTCTACAACAACAATTCTACTACAATTATCACATTACTCATTCAACCAAACATTCATTATATGGCTTTTCTTCTTTATTTATTTTTATTTTTCTTGTTTAATTCAAGATTAAACAATGCTCAAGGCCCCCCTTCACCTGGTTATTACCCTAGTTCTAGGGTACAATCTTTAAAATTTAACCAAGGTTTTAGGAACCTTTGGGGTCCTCAACATCAATCTTTAGACCAAAGTACCTTAACTATTTGGCTTGACAAAAATTCAGGTTTCACCCGTCTTTCTTCTTTCTTTTAGAGTTACGTTTAATGCCTCTCAGTTTGTCAGTTGGTCTTTGGGCTACTGTCAATTCAAATCGTATGTAGTTTTAGATTTCGTGAAGGAATGAATGTGTATGCATTGACATTATACTATATCGGTGTAGTTTAAAATGTGATAACGTATTATGGTATTAATTGAGGCGGGGGGTGGGGGGGGGGGGGGGGGGTGGAGAGAATTTTTAGTTTACAGATTCTGAATTCTTAAAATAAGAACTTTAAGGGTTTGGATGAAATTTTTTATGCCTATTAAATGAAATTCTTACACAAATACGGGCTTTTGACTGAAGTTAATACGTTTTGATAGTTCTGATGAACGTGTAGCTTTCTCTCTAGCCCCGCTCTAGTTATTCATAAATGCTATTATAGGCACGTTTTTCTTATAATGACGACGGTGTACATATCAACCTGTGTCACACCTCGACTAATACATTTACAGATTATGAATTCTAAAAAGGAGATAGCTTTTTGGGGTTTTGAATGAAATTTGTGTGCATATTAAATGAAATTCTTACTGAAAGTTAATACGTCCTGTTGTTTTGATGAACATGTAGCTTTCTCTCTAGCCCTAGTACTCTTGGTATCAATTAATGCGACTATAGACACTTTTTGCTTATAATAACGATGGTGTCAGTATCAACCTGTACTGTCACACCCCGACTAATTACATTTTCACTTTTTCTTTATTACACATTTGTTTTTATTTGAATAAGATCTCATATTTTTTATTTTTCTTGGTATTTTTTTTTTTTTGTGTGTATGTATTATTTGAATATAATGCAGGTGGAAGTGGTTTTAAATCTCTGAAAAATTATCGTTCTGGTTATTTTGGCACTTATATGAAACTACAACCTGGTTACACTGCTGGAATTATTACTTCTTTTTATGTGAGTATTTTATTTATTTAATTATAATTTAATTTAATTTATTATACCCCCCAAAAAATAACTATTTTAGTTTTATTGATTTATATTTTTTTTTTGTAGCTTTCAAATAATCAAGATTATCCAGGGAACCATGATGAAATTGATATTGAATTTCTTGGAACAACACCAAACAAGCCTTATATTTTACAAACAAATGTATATATAAGAGGAAGTGGAGATGGAAATATTATTGGAAGAGAAATGAAATTTCATCTTTGGTTTGATCCAACTAAAGATTTTCATAATTATGCTATTCTTTGGGACCCCAATGAGATCATGTTAGTATTTTTTTAAATTTATTTTAGTCTTTTTCATATTTCTTTATCATAATGTTTTATCAACTTTAAGTCAACATCATCCATGCAAATATTATAATATAAAGTTGAAAAGTAATCATTTTTTTTCATGCTAAAACACTGTGGTGGTATTGTGGATTTCAAACTTTAAAAAAGTGAAAATTTTCAGGATATTTTAATAATTTCATAATAAGAAAAAACTAAATTTCATAATAGTGTCTTCGATTTTATATATATTTCAATGATTAACTATTTTTTAAAATTTGTGTTTATTTATGTTTACAAATATATAAATTGAGTGTAAAAGATATTCTAGTACTATAAAAGATCGATCGCTTACTATTTAATAAGTTGCACCAATTTATGTTTGTTATAGAAATTATTTATAATCTGATATTGTAAAAAATTTCTGTATTGTCGTGTTGTTAAACTCTACATATAAATTAAAAAATGTCATACCATGAGGTCAAGGTATAATTCTATATAGTTACTTATAAATGATCTGATCGTGTAAAATCTTTTAAATTATCATATTATTAAACTTTACATATAAATTAAAAAATGTCACAACATGGGGTCAAGATATATATAATTCTATATGGTTGCTATTTTTGTCAAAAAGCATTATCATCATTTATTAATGTAACCAACATGACCCCATGCCCCCCAAAAAAAAAACCAACAACTACTACTACTACTACTTTTATTTTTGTTTTTTTCTCTAATGTATCTTTCCTAATGTTTTTATTATTTGAATATAATTTTTTTTGTAGATTTTTTGTTGATGATATCCCAATTAGAAGATACCTTAAAAAAAATGATGCAACATTTCCACAAAGACCTATGTATGTATATGGTTCAATTTGGGATGCATCATCTTGGGCAACAGAGGAAGGAAGAATTAAAGCTGATTATCGATATCAACCGTTCGTTGGAAAGTATAGTAATAACTTCAAGCTCGAAGGTTGTGAGGCGAATGAGAGCCCCTCGTGTCGCCGTGCCCCTTCTAGCTCCCCCTCAGGGGGTGGTGGGCTGAGTCGTCAGCAGATAGAGGCTATGTTGTGGGTGCAGAGGAACTATAAGGTGTATGATTACTGTCGGGATCCCAGGAGAGATCATACTCACACACCTGAGTGCTGAACGTTCGTAATTAAATTGAACTCAAATCGGCGTGAAAAAATAAAAGTAGCCTTGTGATGGTCCCATTTGCCATTAGTAGTTGCAAAAAGTAGTTGAAGCGTCCAAGGTGTTTTTTTTTTTTTTACTTTTATTTCTTGAAATTTATATATTAAGTGTATTAAAGTGTTTTACTTAAGTGGAAAAAAGTGTCAAGAAAAAAATGAAGTTGATCTTGGTCTATTTTCGCTAGAACTGCATTTCAATTGTAATTTATCTTTGATCAAAGTGTGTATTTGTTTCTTTATTTATAATTGTTAAAGAAAAAGAAAATATTATATCGCCAAAAATCAAAACTCTCGAGTGATTTTATCTTCGCCAATTTCATGTATACTATTTCATTCTATTTTAACTGTTGTTTTAGATCCTTTCACATTCATCAAGAATTTTTGAAATGACAATTGTTTTCTAAAGTGAAAGAATGTTTTTCGCTCTTACACCTATATAGCATATTCTAATTAAAAATATACTATCATTTTTTAACTTTCGTATTCAGTTAAATATCGTCACATAAGTTATAACAAACAATTAAGAGAGGCCTTAGGTGTGCTTAGGTTTTAAATTGAAGTTAGTGTCCTGACATTCCATGGCCCCCTATTTAATTATTAGCCACAGAACTTGTTCAATACTATTGCTTATGCCACCAACATGGTCATGGTTAATTCAATGATTGGGTACTCTTAGAAAAAACTTCCTAATTTTTACTGGTTCGACTAATTTAAATTGAATCAACTTACTACGGGATGAAACGCGTAACAATATCATTTATCAATCACTTTTCTTTTTGTCTTTAAAATATAGCCATCATTTCGGAGTTCCAAGTTTACATAAGTGGAAGTTCAGTACGTTACCATAGAGTTACCGTTATGGATTTTGAAATTGTGTGGTAACATGTATTTTTCAATTACAGAAATTAAAAATGACTACTAGTGGATTTTACCAGCAAACGTATTCCATGTCAACGTTCGTCATTTTTAAGCTCGAACATAACCCCTTACATGGTCATACTCTTAAAAAATTTAATTTTTTTTTACTCATATACATAATATTGATTTTGAACAGCAAACTTTAAATTTTGAATTCGTCTCTATTCTGCTCAAATTAAATTAAATTAGACTTTAGAATAATGCAATAATGCTAGGTGAGGTGGGGTCTTGCATTTAGTGTATGTTTGTGCTAATGCTAAAGAAGATATAGCAACGTGTAGCCACTAAAATTGCGAAAATGACCATTTGATAAAATAAAATCCAAAGCTAAAGATTGTGAATAGTGTATTTCTGTTGCTAGTGCTAGTATATAAAGAGACCAACCATTCTTTGAAAGTGTACTTTTTAAACTTTATTGAAACAAATCAAAAGTGTACACTTTGACAAATAGGAAAGTTTTGGGCCCAATGATATAATATGGACTTGACAAAGGCCCATCACTTTCATATGCTTATTGCTTAGTGCAAGTGTACCATATTTGTACTTTTTGTCACTTGAGGGCCATGATTGTTTTAATCATATAAATGGACTAAAATGGTAGCTCGATGCACAGAGTATCTCGCGTTCGTGTAGAGTCTCGAGAAGGACTGCACCCGAAGACCTATTCGAGGTCAAGGTCGAGATTTTGAGGATCATGACGGTCCTTGATCCAACGGGGGACTGACTGGGACGGGGAGCTTGGGCCCTCGAGATTCTATGCATACCGCCACGTGGGAGCATTCGTTGGAGAAACTCCATACCTTTCTTTCGGATCTCGGGTGTATTATAGACAGTGTATCCTAATGCAAGTGTTTAATCATATAAGCTAATTAAAAGGTCGATTCGGTGCACAAAACATCTCGCGTTCACGTAGAGTCTCGAGAAGGACTGCATCCAAAAGGTATATTATAGTTAGTCTACCCCAATGCAAGTATTTAGATCCTTCCCTAGAATGTTTTTGGCTTAAGTCGGAGGTCTTTTGAAAGCAGCTTCGCCACCTTACCTCTGAGATAGTGGTACGATTTGCATACACTTTACCCTCTCTAGACCCCAAGTGGTACGATTTGCGTACATTTTATCTTGTTCAGACCCCCACTTTGTGAGAATATATGGGATATGTTGTTGTCGTTGTTGTTTTTGAACCCTAATGTAGGTATTAATGATCGTTTCCACGACTCAAACCTCTGACAAAAAAGTTGAACAATAAAATTGATTATGAAAATATAGCTAATTTAAGATTTTCTAATATTTGACATTATTTTGCTATTAATTAGGCTAATTTATGCTCACTAAACATAAAATAAAGCTAATTAGCATATCTGCTAAGCATATAAACTAGAAGCTATTTTGAGCCTACTAAATATAAGATATAAGTTAATTTGCGCCTACTAAACGTAAAATGAAGATAATCGTACCTACTTGACATAGAAAAAGATAAACAATTTGGACCTATGAAACATATAATATAAATTAATTTGCGCCCACTAAACATAAAATACAAGCTATTTTGTGCCTACTAAATATAAAATGAATATATATAATCTGGGCCTACAAAACATATAATGTAAGTTAATTTACGCCTACTAAACATAAAATACAAGCTATTTTGTGCCTACTAAATATAAAATCAAGATATATAATTTACGCCTCCGAAACATAAAATATAAGTTAATTTGCGCCTACTAAACATAAAATAATGATAATTTGTGCATAATAAAAATGATATTAAGTTATTTCCCCTTCTACTAAACACATGATATATGGTTTGTAATTAAAGTAATATTTGAAAAGAACATTTTGATAGGTCTATAATGATTATTAACCCTTCCAATTAGATTATGAAACGTGGATCACAATTAGGGTCGGACTCGACACGTTGCACTTTGGTTCATAGAAATTCAGTATTTTTTTTGCTTAAATATTTATATTTATAAATATTTAATTACAAATTTGATTATTATCGTATACCAATTTAAAGTCGTCATAAACTTAACATAAAAATTAATAAATTTTAAATTCTGACTTTGCCTCGAGGAATATGTTCTTTTCGAAATTAGGCTGCAAAATGCCAATAGCACATAAAATAACACAAATGATGAAATGATACATTACAATCAATCTTTTTCATTTGGTTCTTCCTTTTTTCTTCCACTGTCAATCAAATAAAAGAAAGGAAAAAAAAAAATCAATCAATATTCAAACATTTTCGTCGTGACATTGATTTGCAAAAAATATTTTTTTTCAAAAAATCATGTGTTTGTAAGTAATACTTTTATATAAATTTAATATCAATATATCAGGTAGATCGATATTGCTTAAAAATAACGTAAAGTAATATTACAATAAGTAAAGAATTAAAATCACGTCATAATAGTGAAATCGAAACTTTACTAAGATAATTCAAAATATAAAGATGTAAGCATATGAAAAAATAAAATAAAAAATTTAATATCTATTATATATTATACATAAATAATTTAGCATAATACCTAAATCCTTAATAATGCAGATATACTTTTATTTTTTGGTTTCTATCCGGTGTCCGTTATCTGTATTGGAGCCCGACTAATCCGAATTCACGCCGCTGCATAGGGCCCATTCAGGGGAAACACTCACTGCCAAGAATTTTTCTATACTTAGGTCTCAAACCCAAGAATTCTGTGATCCAATGGTTACTTGGCTTGCTTACAAAAAAGAAAAAACAATCATTTTTATATTAGAAAAGAAAAGTAGTGAATTGTTTATGTACATGGCAGAGGAAAAAAGTAATATGAATAACAAGTGTTTTGACCAAATTTTATTTGATCAAAAAAAGAAACAGAATAATGAATTTTCTTTTATGGATGTCCAACGTAGATATATTTTTTTTCTTTCTAAATATACATAATTAGCTCTCGATACATTTTAGATCTGTCGAAATACATAATACATCCAATGAAGATGCCTTTTATTCTTTGTAAAGATACATGATTAGCTCTTGATACATTTTTTCCAATTCTGGGTCTGTCGAGAAACATAATTAGCTCTCAATACATACTTAATTAAAAATTTTATAATTACTTTTTAAGGATGGATATTTGTGTAAATATGGTAAGTTAAGGTGTATGTTTATGCTGTTTTTTTTTTTTTAAAAAAAGGGGAAAGATGCAAATTGGGCCTGGCCAAGAGGGCCCAAGCAAAGATAAAAAATGGGCCTGGCCCAAGAGAGCCCAAGCTAAGATACAAATTGGGCCTGGCCCAACAGGGGCAGTAGTATTTGGGCTGACTTTGAACCATGGGCCTGTAGAGAGGCAAATGGTCAGGTTTACAACTACAATTTGCGTATTTACGAAACATAGCTACAATTGTTATATCGACCGAAAAAAACACTTATCTAGGCGGGTAATTGTATCGCAGGGATCAATTTTATCGACGTATATCGTGTAATCTGAAAACATGAAAAAGAATTGCATCAGCGCATACCGTATCTACACATATGTACAGTGACAAAGTTAGGATTGACACCAAGGGGGGTCACAAGTGAACATACGAACTAACCAAAGGGGGTTCGACATCTACTATATATACATAAAAAATAATTTTAACCATGTATATATAGTACAACTTTTCATTGAAGGAGGTTCAGATGAACCCCTACCTTATATGTAGCTCCGCCCTGCATATGTATATTGTATATTGTATATTTCCTACAAAAATCCAAAATCTAGCTACATATGTTTAATTTTTTTAAAACTATAGTTATATGTCAGAAATACTATTTAAACATTTATCATGTCACATAATGTTTCCTTCTTACAAAAATTAACCCTATATTCTTAGGGGTCGTTAGATTGGAACAAGTTATTGGGAGATAATTAATCTCAATATTAGTTATTTCGGAATTAGATGTATATAAGATAATTTATTTCATCACTATTATATAAATGGTGGGATATATAATTTTGAGAATAACTAATACCTTTTATCAAAATAATGAAATAATCTTGCATGTTATCCCGAAACTTTTATACCTCACATGAAACAACCACTTATACTTTTTTCAACAAACTAAGGGAGTGTTTTGAATACACCTCAAATACGTGATACTTTCTCCGTCTCATATTAGTTGATCATCTTACTAAAAATAGTTGTTTCATCTTAGTTGGTCATCTTACTAAATCAAGAAAGTATTAATTGATTTTTTCTCATATTAATCTTGTAATTATTATTTTTTTTTTGAACGTGTTCATGCTTGTTTGTAAAATTTTCAAGAAGTTTTTTAAGATGTGAATTGATAAAATTAGATTCTTATTTATGATTTCTTAACATGTGTGTAAAGAGGAAAATAAACAACTAATCTTATTTATGATACCACTTTTGTCACGCCTCAAATCCTATTGGAGCGGAGTGGCACCCGTAACCGAGGAGGCTTGGGAGAACTAGCTCATATCCTTATACTTCCCATGCATACTTCTATGACAACCCGAAATTCGGACAACCTCATATCGCATATAAAAGGAAATAATCACCTGTATAAGCTCGAGCACACATATATATGAATATACAATATTTGGCCGTTGGAGCCATCACGTCTATTAACAAAACACCACCTTGACTGTACATTAGGTCTACAAAGCCTCTAGACAATACACAGAGTTTAACTAAGGTCGGGACACACCTCGCCATATAACTAACTTCTATACAATACCAAAAGTGACTGGATATGACACGGAAAGCCCCGAAGCAAACTGGAGCTCACCAAAAGCAGCTGGATGTCCTAACTCCTACTTGTGCGGTGTATGAGCTGAGGTACCTGTGCCTGCAGCATGAAATGCAGGTCCCCCGTGGAGGACGTCAGTACGAAATATGTATTGAGTATGTAAAGTTGTAGATAATCACTATGATATAGGAGCTCAATAGAAATCAGAAACAAGTGAATAAATCGTAATGGGAGTGGACCACACTTACTAGAACTTGTGACAACCTGTACATTATATTTATTTAATCACTTTACCTTTTTTCTTATCATCTTTGTAATCATTACTGTACTGTACTGTGACCATTAGGCTGCCTCCAGTACATATCAACTGGGATCGACCCATGATAGGCTTATGCCCCTGGGATACCACCCATAAACACATAAATAGGGATCGACCCATGATAGGCTTATGCCTCTGGGATACCACCCGATAAGAGAGAACTTCCATCACTTAGTTCAATTAATCTTTGAGATTGTTATTTCGGTCGCCACCGTATTTTTGATACTTTGAAACAATGATACATCAATAAGAGACATATAAATAACCATCAATGCAATAACGATGAAGTAAGAACTCATTGGCACATCAATGAAGTGTTTTGGAGTCATCAATGTCATAACAATGAAGTAGGAACTTATTGGTATATCAATGAAGCATTTTGGAGTCATTAATAGCACATGGATCTTGTTTGAGTAACCGGATACTTTATGACATTCATTAGTGCAATAAACATGTAAGATTTGGAAAACAAGTAAGTATTGAAATGTCTTGACATCTTGTAGGGTGAAAACAAGTTCATTGGTAACGTAGGACATCATACAAAACCATTATGAATCACATGTTATTGAATAACTTTGGAAACTTTCTTAATAGAACAATTGTTCACTTTCATGCCAAGGATATGGTATAGAGTATGTTTTACATACTTGACTGTCAACCTTCAATACTAGTCCTAAATGGACTTCCCGTCTTTTCGGATTACTTATCTACAATGAACATATATAGCAATCTAGTATTAGCAACCAAACATCACAATTCAATTATTTGAATTCACCAAACTAGTGGTTAAGTAGTAAGCCTTAATTACACCATAAAGGGTGTCACTTTAACCCTCTTATACTCCAATAACATTCGCATGCCATGCATATTCATACATCCTCCAATATCAAGTTTGGATTCATTTATCCTTCCAACTAATCCATTAAACCAAATTGAGCCATAGACATAAATAATCATCAATTCAATAGTATATCACCATATTCACCTTCCATAACTCAATTACCATATCCACCTTCCATAACTCAATTACCATATCCACCTTCCACAATTCAATACAACCAAACCATGCAAAATAGTCCATAACCCTATTTCCATCACCTTTCAATAACAACCAATACATATAATTCTCTATCACACATATACATATAGAAAAGAACAAAGGCAAACAATATCCATACCTTAGAATTCACCTCTTGATTATGCAATCCTGTTTGCACAAATAATAGTTGCCATTTGAAGCTCTCGAGATGACAAACGCAGTTATCGGATTACTTTAAAATTTCTACAGTTGAATCAAAAGTAATTTAAAGGTCAAATTTGGCTAGGGTTTGTTCTTTCTCAATGATTGATGATGAAAATGAGTTTTTGAACTCATATAAATGTATATATACACATATTACTGTCTATAATATAATAGAAAATGACCAAAATGCCTTTAAAATTTAAATAATGTTAAATCTGTCCTTTGGTGGACTGTTTTGATAAGCTAAAGTAGATCGACCATAACTCTTTGCTACGATATCTTATTTGGGTGAAATTGGTATCGTTGGAAGGATAATTCAAAGAGCTTTAATTTCATATAAAGTAGGCCACCCAGTTCGTCCTGTACAAGGAGTTATGGTCGTTTGAAGTTGACCCTAAAAATCTGTTTTGATAGGCTGAAGTAAAACGAGTATAACTCCTTACTCAGACGTTGGATTTGGATGAAACCAATTTCATTGGAAAGAAGACTCAAAGATCTTTATTTCTATAGGTCGTAGATCTCCCAGTTCATTATATTAAGGGAGTTATGATCGTTCGAAGTTGACCCAAAAATTCGGATGGCCTCAGTAGTTTGTGTGCAGGAAATTTTCCTGCACATTTACTATTCCTAAATATCCCGGCCACCGTTTTATAGTTTCGAACATGCTCGATTATATTCGAAACCTATCCAGTTTTGGAAATCTTTATATCGTTGGAAAGCTTATTTAATAACCTTCGCATGGATCCATCGACGGGCAAATTCTGGTATAAATAAATAAAAAAAATTAATTCCATATAAATAAGACCAATACACGTACTTGAATACACCAATACACATACTTGAATACGAGGTGTTACATCCTTCCCCCTTTTACGACATTCGTCCTCGAATGTTAGCGTAGTTATTCAACTGAAACAATTTCAAGTCTATTATTAATATTCACATCATCACATAAATACTATTCATACATAAAAAGAACTTACTTGTTAATGTTTTAACTCCGTTTCTTGAACTTCCTCTTCATCTTTGAACAAATGAGGGTACTTAGATTTCATTGCTTCCTTAGCTTCCCATGTAATCTCTTCCCTTTGACGATTTCTCCAACGTACTTTCACAGATGCTATCTCTTTATTTCTCATCTTCTTAACTTGGCGATCTAGAATAGCAATAGGCACTTCCTCATAGGTAAGATTTTCCGCAACTTGCACATCCTCAGTAGAAGTAATATGTGATGGATCTCCGATGCACTTTCGAATAATTGACACATGAAATATCGGATGTACTGATGAGAGCTCTTAGGGTAGCTCTAATTCATATGCAACTTGTCCAAACCTTCGAGTGATCTTATACGGGCCTATATAACGTGGACTCAACTTTCCTTTCTTGCCAAATCTCATTACCCCTTTCATTGGTGATACCTTCAAAAATACCCAATCACCTATAGAAAACTCTAGCCTTCTCCTTTTACTATCCGCATATGACTTGTGTCGACTTTGGGCTGTTTTCAGTCGTTGCTGAATTACTTTAACCTTCTCTATGGCTTGATAAATAAGATCCGGTCCGAACAAAAGAGTTTCACCCACTTTGAACTATCCTATTGGTGATCTGCACTTCCTTCCATATAAAGCTTCATATGGTGCCATTTTGATACTTGAATGATAGCTATTATTGTAGGCAAACTCAATAAGAGGTAAATGATCATCCCAGTTGCCCTTAAAATCTATTACACAAGCTCGTAGCATATCTTCAAGTGTTTGGATGGTACGTTCTGCTTGTCCATCTGTTTGAGAGTGAAAAGCTGTATTCAACTTCACTTGTGTTCCCAAACAACTCTTAAAAGACTTCCAAAAATTTGCGGTAAATTGGGTTTCCCGATCTGATATAATAGAGATTGGCACTCCATGTAATCGTACTATCTCTTTAATGTGCAACTTCGCATACTCTTCAACTGTATAAGTGGTCCTAACTGGTAGGAAATGTGCGGATTTGGTAAACCTATCAACAATCACCCATATAGAATCAAACTTCCAGGATGTACGAGGCAAACCAATAACGAAGTCCATGTTGATCATGTCCCACTTCTAGCTTGGAAGATCAATGCATTGCATATAACCTCTGGGTTTTTGGTGCTCAACTTTAACTCTTTGACAATTTGGACATTCAGCTACAAATTCTGCAATGCTCTTCTTCATGTCATTCCACTAATACATATCTTTCAAATCTTGATACATTTTGGTTGATCCTGGATGAACGAAATACCTTGAACAATGTGCTCTGTCATAATCTTCTTTCTTAGCCTGTCTACATCCGGCACACACAATCAATTTTGGCACTGAAGTACTCCTTCTCGTATAAGCTCAAATGCCTTGGTCGCACCACTCTGAATGTTCTCCTTGAGCTGTAATAAAATAGGATCTGGATATTGCTTTTGTTTCTCTTCAGCTACTAATGAAGATTTCGCAGCATTATGTACAATAAGTTCTTTATCCGAGTTTCAAGAAGGCGAACTCCCAAACTAGCTAACTGGTGAAGATCTTTAATCATCCCTTGCCTTTCTATAGGCGCCATCATAGTCTTACGACTTAACGCATCAGCTACCATATTTGCTTTCCCTGGATGGTACAAGATATCAACATCGTAGTTCTTTAATAGTTCAAGCCATCTCCGTTGCCTTAAATTTAGATCTTTCTGATTAAAAATATATTGCAAGCTCTTATGGTCAGTAAATATATCAACATGAACCCCATATAAGTAGTGGCGCCATATCTTTAAAGCAAAAATAACTGCTACCAGCTCGAGATAGTGTATAGGATAATTTTTCTCATGTGGCCGCAATTGTCTAGAAGCATATGCTATTACCTTACCATGCTGCATCAATACACATCCTAAACCAATTCTGGAAGCATCACAATACACTGTATACCCTTCGGTGCCTTCTGGAAGTACCAACACAGATGTAGAAATCAACTTGTTCTTTAAATCTTGAAAACTCTTCTCACAGGCATCATTCCATTGGAATTTGGATGCTTTATGGGTTAACTTAGTTAAGGGTGCTGAAATGGAAGAAAAGCCTTCAACAAACCTTCTATAATAATCGGCCAACCCGAGAAAACTACGAATCTCCGTAGGCATTGTGGGCCTTGGCCAGTTCTTCACAGCTTCTATCTTTTGAGAATCAACCTTTATCCCTTCACTAGATACAATATGACCCAAAAATGCCACCGATTTTAACCTAAACTCACATTTAGAGAACTTTGCATAAAGCTTACAATCACGAAGAGTCTGCAATGTCTGTCATAAGTGATTGGCATGGTTCTTGCAATGTCTGTCGTAAGTGATTGGCATGGTTCTCTTCTGATCTAGAATAAACTAGAATATCATCTATAAAAACTATCACAAATACATCCAGGAATGGCTTAAACACCCTATTCATCAAATCCATAAAAGCTGCGGGTTCATTTGTTAGCCCAAATGACATAACTAGAAACTCATAATGACCATACCGTGTTCGAAAAGCTGTCTTGGGTATATCCTTCTCTTTGACCCTCGCTTGGTGGTAACTGACCTCAAATCAATCTTAGAAAAGCACTTGGCGCCCTGTAGCTGATCAAATAAATCATCAATTCCTGGGAGAGGATATTTATTCTTAATAGTCACCTTATTCAATTACCGATAATCAATACACATCCTCAGCGAGCCATTCTTTTTGCGCACAAATAACACTGGTGCTCCCCAGGGGACATACTACGCCTTATGAATCCCTTCTCTAGCAAATCTTTCAATTATCGTAATTCTGCTGGGGCCATTCTATACGGAGGAATGAAGATTGGTTGGGTTCCTGGTATTACATCAATACCAAACTCTACTTCTCGTTCAGGAGGCAAACCTGGAAGATCTTCAGAAAATACATCAGAAAATTCATTTACCACCGGAACAACGTAAAGAGTTGGTGGTTCCACTTCTGTATCCCTTACTCTAACTAAATAATATATGTATCCCTAGGAAATCATTCTTCTTGCCTTAAAATAAGAAATAAATCTACCTCTTGGCGCGCCAATTTCACTTTTCCATTCAAGGACTGATTCATTTGGAAAATGGAAATATACCTTTTTTGTGCAGCAATCAATTGTGGCATAACAAGACGCCAACCAGTCCATACCCATTATAACATCAAAATCTACCATTTCTAACTCCACAAGATCAGCCATCGTATCACGACCACAAACAGCTACTATGCAGTTTCGGTAAACCCTTCTAGCTATAATAGATTCCCCAACCTGTGTGGATACTTCAAATGGCTTAACTAACAGTTCGGGTATTCTTTCGAACTTTCCAGCAATCAATGAAGTAACATAAGATAATGTAGAACCGGGATCAATTAAGGCATATACATCGAATGAAAAGATAGACAACATACCCACAACCACATCTGGGGAAGCATCTAAATTCTGTCGATCCGCTAGAGCATACGTACGATTTTGAGCCCCGCTAGAACTCGTGGCTCCTCTATCACTTCTAACACGACCCATTGGTTGTGCACCCCTTCCTGAATAAGGCATCGATGATGATGATGCAACAAATGACCCCGTAGGTCGTGCCATACCCCCTATGCCTCTTCGTGGTCATTCTCTCATCATATGCCCCGACATACCGCACCAAAAGCAAACATTGGTCCCCAGCTGACATGCACCCAAATGATACCTTTCACATTTATTGCATGGCTCTCGGAAAGGTCTCGATTGGCTCATATTCCCTTGCCCTTGGTACCCCACTGTCTGCGAACTCTGACTCTCACTTCTGTGCCTAAATTGATTTTCTCTGGACCCTTGGAACTATGGTGGGGCACTAGCTGCAGAATAAGAAGATAATGGCCTAGGTGGTCTAGCAGAAAACTGTGGTCTGAACCCTCCTTGGGATGCCATGAACTTCCCTGTAGATCTGGCCCTCTTGGAATACCCTCTTTCTAATTCCTGTGTTCTTCTCCTCTGCCTCTGATCTTTTATTTTCTGTGTAAAAGCTTGGATCCTCGCTATGTCCATATCTTTGTTCAAAGCGGCAATAGTACAATCCCTAACCAGATATGGATCCAGCCTATCCACATATTGATGAACTCTGTCATCCATAGTAGCTACAACATTAGAAGCATATCTCGACAAGGAATTAAATCGGAGACTGTACTCCCTCACGCTCATATTCCACTGACGAAGATTTAAAAACTGATCTGCACGGGCCTGACGAATCTCAAGTGAAAGATAATGATCAAGAAATGCCTCTTTGAACTCTTTCCAAGTAGCTGGGGGTGCATCAATACCCCTAGATCATTTCTAGTCTTCGTACCAATATATAGCCTCCCCTTTGAATCTATACGCCGCTAACTCCACTGTCTCTCTACCCGTTACATGCATAACATCTAAGGCCCTTTGAATTTGATCAATAAAGTCTTGTGGGTCCTCGTTAAGATCTGATCCAGTAAAAGTGGGAGGATCCATCTTAAGAAAATCCTGTGTTTGAAGGCTAGCCGCCCTATCTGTACCACTAGGACCGGTGGTAGGAATGGCTTGCCCTAGAGCTTGCCCAGCAACTATACGAGTCAAAAGTTGCACTGCATTTCTAAGATCTTAATCAGCAGCATTAATAGGTGGCTCTGGGGATATAGTTCTCCTCCTTCTTATTTCGTCCAGAGTGGAAGAAGTTTTTGATGCATGCTCAGCTGGAGCCTCGCTTTGATTAGCTAGTATAGTGGGTGACTTACTAGTCCCCTCTCCGGCAGCCACATCTACTTGTTTACTGATATTCTTGCTTTTGGTAACCGGAATCATTACTATAATAAGAGAAACAAGCGGATTCAGTGGTCAACTATGACTTCACATACAATATAGGCACCCGTAACCGAGGAGGCCCGGGAGAACCAGCTCATATCCTTATACTTCCCATGCATACCTTTATGACAACCCAAAATTCGGATAGCATCATGTCGCATATAAAAGGAAATAATCACCTGTATAAGCTCGAGCACACATATATATGTATATACAATACTTGGCCGTTGGAGCCATCACGTCTATTAACAAAACACCACCTTGACTATACATTAGGTCTAGAAAGCCTCTAGATAATACACAAAGTTTAACTAAGGTCGGGACACACCCCGCCATATAACTAACTTCTATACAATACCAAAAGTGACTGGATATAACACGGAAAGCCCCGAAGCAAACTGGAGCTCACCAAAAACAGCTGGATATCCTGGCTCCTACTTGTGCGGTGTATGAGCTGAGGTACCTGTGCCTGCAGCATGAAATGCAGGTCCCCAGTGGGGGACGTTAGTACGAAATATGTATTGAGTATGTAAAGTTGTAGATAATCACATATGATATAGGAGCTCAAAGAAATCAGAAACAAGTGAATAAATCATAATAGGAGTGGACCGCACTTACTAGAACTTGTGACAACTTGTACATTGTATTTATTTAATCACTTTACCTTCGTTCTTATCATCTTTGGAATCATTACTGTACTATACTGTGACCATTGGCTGCCTCCAGTACATATCAACTGGGATCGACCCATGATAGGCTTATGCCCCTGGGATACCACCCATAAACACATAAATAGGGATCGACCCATGATAGGCTTATGCCTCTGGGATACCACCCGATAAGAGAGAACTTCCATCACTTAGTTCAATTAATCTTTGAGATTGTTATTTCGGTCGCCACCGCATTTTTGATACTTTGAAATAATGATACATCAATAAGAGACATATAAATAGACCATCAATGCAATAACGATGAAGTAAGAACTCATTGGCACATCAATGAAGTGTTTTGGAGTCATCAATGCCATAACAATGAAGTAGGAACTTATTGGTATATCAATGAAACGTTTTGGAGTCATTATTAGCACATGGATCTTGTTTGAGTAACCGGATACCTTCTGACATTCATTAGTGCAATAAACATGTAAGATTTGAAAAACAAGTAAGTATTGGAATGTCTTGACATCTTGTAGGGTGAAAAAAAGTTCATTGGTAACGTAGGACATCATACAAAACCATTATGGATCACATGTTATTGAATAACTTTGGAAACTTTCTTAATAGAACAATTGTTCACTTTCATGCCAAAGATATGGTATAAAGTATGCTTTACATACCTGACTGTCAACCTTCAATACTAGTCCCAAATGGACTTCCCATCTTTTCGGATTACTTATCTACAATGAACATATATAGCAATCTAGTATTAGCAACCAAACGTCACAATTCAATTATTTGAATTCACCAAACTAGTGGTTAAGTAGTAAGCCTTAATTACACCATAAAGGGTGTCACTTTAACCCTCTTATACTCCAATAACATTCACATGCCATGCATATTCATACAACATCCTCCAATATCAAGTTTGGATTCATTTATTCTTCCAACCAACCATTAAACCAAATTGAGCCATAAACATAAATAATTATCAATTCAATAGTATATCACCATATCCACCTTCCATAACTCAATTACCGTATCTAACTTTCATAACTCAATTACCATATCCACCTTTCACAATTCAATACAACCAAACCATGCAAAATAGTCCATAATCCTATTTCCATCACCTTTCAATAACAACCAATACATATAATTCTCTATCACACATATACATATGGAAAAGAACAAAGACAAACAATATTCATACCTTAGAATTCACCTCTTGATTATGCAATCCTGTTTGCACAAATAATAGGTGCCGTTCGAAGCTCTCAAGATGACAAACGCAGTTATCGGATTACTTTGAAATTTCTACAGTTGAATCAAAAGTAATTTAAAGGTTGGCTAGGGTTTGTTCTTTCTCAATGATTGATGATGAAAATGAGTTTTTGAACTCATATACATGTATATATACACATATTCCCGTCCATAATATAATAGGAAATGACCAAAATACTTTTAAAATTTAAATAATGTCAAATCTGTCCTTTGGTGGACTGTTTTGATAAGCTAAAGTAGATCGACCATAACTCTTTGCTCCGATATTGGATTTGGGTGAAATTGGTATCGTTGGAAGGATAATTCAAAGGGCTTTCATTTCATATAAAGTAGGCCACCCAGTTCATCCTGTACAAGGAGTTATGGTCGTTTGAAGTTGACCCTAAAAATCTGTTTTGATAGGCTGAAGTAAAACGAGTATAACTCCTTACTTAGGCGTTGAATTTGGATGAAACCAATTGCATTGGAAAGAAGACTCAAAGATCTTTATTTTCATAGGTCGCAGATCTCCCAGTTCATTATATTAAGGGAGTTATGATCGTTCGAAGTTGATCCAAAAATTCAGCTGGCCTCAGTAGTTTGTGTGCAGGAAATTTTCCTGCACATTTACTATTCCCAAATATCTCGGCCATCGTTTTATAGTTTCGAACGTTCTCGATTATATCCGAAACCTATCCGTTTTTGAAAATCTTTATATCATTGGAAAACTTATTCAATAACCTTCGCATGGAACCATCGACGAGCAAATTCCAGTATAAATAAAATAAAAAAAAATAATTTCATATAAATAAGACCAATACACGTACTTGAATACACCAATACACGTACTTAAATACGGGGCGTTACATAGGCATAATAATAAACATGTTCTTTAACTTGACCTCAAATCATATTAATGACCTTCAACTTTGGATGTGCACAAGTAGACACTTAAATTTATATAAAATTGAACAAGTAGACACACACGTCCTATATGATATAATACAAGTAGGACGCTATGCAGAACAAGAATTGTCGATATAGGATGCCACATAGGACATATATGTTTATTTGTTTAACTTTATACAAGTTTAAGTGTGTACTTGTGCACATTCAAAGTTGGAGGTTATAGATGTGATCTGAAGTGAAGTAAAAGTACATGTTTATGTATTGTGCCGTTATTTTAAAGTACAATCTACGTCCTAATTTCTTTTGAACTAGAGGAACTAATAGTTAAATTTAGAGTTTTAAGATATCGTCAATAGATTTAATTTTATAAAATATACCTCTACTTAGGGATCATGTGGTAGGATGCATTAAAATAATAATACATGCATTAGTTGTGTATTGCTAATATCTTATTTGGTACACTTTTTCAACTTACGTATAACAATTAGTCATATATTCTATTGTGTATTATGCTATAGATAATCAATACATGAAAAAAACTTTGGTATTAGCAATGCAATAGACTTTAATGAATGCACTAACATGGATAAAGACACAATAGCCGGTCAAATTTTTTTCCACATCATCTTTATTATATTCACAACAACAACAACAACATACCCAGTATATTCCCACATAGTGGGGTCTGGAGAGGGTAGAGTGTACGTAGACCATACCACAACCTCTAGTGAAGTAGAGAGGTTGTTTCCGATAGACCCCCGTCTTAGAACCAATAGCAGTATAACAAACACAAACATAGATGTATATAAACTAGCACAATATGCAAAATAAACTAACACCGTTAGCCACAAGATAATACTAAAACTATCTATCCGAATTCCGAAATCATAAACATCACTCAACACACGAACAAGAAACTTTCGACACAAATAAAGAACGTTCCCCTACTATTACCGATGCACTCCCACCCCTTAACCCTCTACCTCGATTCGCATCCTCCACAACTTCCTCCTTAAATTATAACTGCTCCATATCATGCCTAATCACCTCCCTCAAATAATTATTTCGCCTACCTCTGCCCCGCCTAAAACCATCCATAACCAGTGTCTCACACCTCCGCATTGGAGCATCAGAGCCCTTCCTCATCACGTGCTCGAACCAACCTAATCTCACTTCTCGCATTTTATCCTCCACCAAAGCCACTTTCACCTTCTCCCAAATAATCACATTCCTCATCCTATCTTTCTTGGTATGACCTTACATCTATCGCAACATTCTCATCTTCACCACCTTCAGCTTTTGAATGTGGAGTTCTTAACTGACCAACACTTCGTTCCATATAACATAACCGATCAAACTATCACTGTAGAACTTAACTTTAACCGATCAAACTATCACTGTAGAACTTAACTTTAAGCTTCGAAGCACCTTCCCATCATCTTTATTATATTAGTGGAAAAGGATTTTTATAAATATTTTTAAATTTAAAAAGATAAAATTACAAATTACTTTTTAACACATCAAACTAATTAAATATTATATAACAAATAATTTTAGCATAATTAATAGTTACATTACTAACACATTATATTTACGTTAATGTTTTCTTAGTACTATTTAACAAACGCGCCGTTTTGGTCCACTCCAAAACATTTCTTCTTCCATTAGCTCCGCCCCCTGAGCTTCAACCTTTTAGCAGTCCACAGTGTTTTTCAATGGGGCGAAAACGAAAGAGCGAAGATGGAGAAAGGGAGAACGAAGAAGAAGAAGAGAAATCAATGAAAGTTAAAAGGGTCAAAGAGAAGGAGTTTAAAGAAAGCATGCGATCTTCAATGATAAAGAACAAGGAGAAAAGATCAGCTGTACATGCTAAGTTGAAGCAACAGAAGAAGATGGAGAAGAGGAAAAAGGTTAAAGCTCGTGAAGCTGCTGAGAAAAAAGCACTGGAGCTAGGTGAAGAGGTAAAATCGATGCTGTTTTTTTTTTTTTTTTGGCTGTTTTTAGTGTTGAATTTGTGAATGGATATTTTGGGGTTGTTTATTTATTCGAATTAATTAATGGGTAGATGTTGATTTGTGGAATTGCACTGGGTGTGTTGTTGTTTTTTTGATTCTTGATTGTGAAATTTGCAGTTTTTTTTTTTTTTTTTTGGAGTTTTTAGTGTTGAATTTGTGAATGGAGATTTAGGGGTTGTTTATTTATGTGAATTGAGTGATGGGTCGATGCTGTTTTTGTCTAATTTTCAAGAATGTTTGGTTCTTACTGTGTAGTTTTTGATTCTTGATTGTGAGGTTGAGCATTGTAGTTCTTGGTTTTCAGTGTTGAATTTGTGAATTTGGGCATTTTGGGGCTGTTTATTTATGTGAATTGATTGATGGGTAGATGTTGTTTTGTGGAATTACACTGGCTATGTTGTTGTTATTGGTGTACGGCTTTGTTTCTTGATTGTGAGGTTTGTTTCTTAATTTAATTTGGGGTTGTTTATTTATAGTAATTAGTTGATGGGGCGATGTTGTTTTTGTCTAAATTGCAAAAAAAATAAAAAAGGTTCTTGGGATGTAGTGTTTTGGGGAATTAGGGTTTAGGATACACCAAAAAGAAGAAGCTAGAGGTTAGAGAAAGTATGCGACTTTCAATGATAAAGAACAAGGAGAAATGATCAGGTGTACATGCTAAGATGAAGCAACAGAAGAAGTTGGAAAAGAGGAAAAAGGTTAAAGCTTGTGAAGCTGCAGAGGAAAAAAAGCATTGGAGCTAGGGGAGGAGATAAATTTACACTGATTTCGTTGAATTGGCATTGTGGGGTTGTTTATTTATGCGAATTAATTAATGGGTAGATGGTGATTTGTGGAATTGCACTGTGTATGATGTTGTTTTTGATGTGGTGTTTTGATTCTTGATTGTGAAAGCTGCAGTTTTTTTGGAGTTTTTAGTGTTGAATTTGTGAATGGAGATTTTGGGGTTGTTTATTTATGCCAATTAATTGATGTGTCGATGTTGTTTTTGTCTAAATTTAAAAAATATTTGGTTCTGAAAGCATTGGAGCTAGGGAAGGAGGTAAAATAGCTTCTAAAGTTTGCGGCTCTTAGTGTTGAATTCATGAATGGATGCCCCAATGAAGAGGTGCGAGAGGTTGGCCATGGATGTTTTCAGGAGATATAGGGGTGGGCCGAAGTATTGGGGAGAGGTGATTAGATAGCATGTGGAGTAGTTTCAGCTTACAACATGACCTTGGATAGGAAGTTGTGGACGTCATGGATTAGGGTTGTATGTTAGCAGGTAGTAGAGTCTGGTCTTGGTTATCATTCCATGCCGGTAGTCATGGTGTTACTCTTTAGCTTCTTGTTCCTTGATTTATATTATTATTTTTTAAATGGTCATTTTTATGCGAACTGATTAATGGTTGCTGCTATTCTTGTGAACAGCCTCCACCGAAGATGGTACCTCGTACTATTGAGAATACAAGGGAGTTGGATGAGACTATTTGTTTACCTGATGATGAAGAGGTTTTCCCTTATTCTTGTTTGGTTCTTCAAATTAACAGTGAAACAATAGTTTTAACTTTTATTCATTGGGGGTTTGCCTATTAATTATTTTGTTCTCCCTAATTTTGTTTGAAGCTATTTGCCGGCAACGATGTTGATGAATTTAGTGCAGTTCTGAGGAAGGATCGTAGTCCGAAAGTATTGATTACAACATCCCGTTACAACTCTACAGTAAGCCTTAACTTTTTGTGTTCCCTTGTTTCTTTTTATAATTGATTTGACTTTGGATGTAATTGAACAAATAATTTTGGCATTCCATTTTGCAGAGAGGACCTGCATTTATTGCCGATCTTATTTCTGTGATTCCTGATGCTCATTACTATAAACGAGGGACTTATGACCTGAAAAAGGTTCTTACTTGCCTTGTCTTTCTCATTCCTTTCATGTTTCTTTGTGATATGGACACCCTTATACTATTCAAATGAGAGGAGTTTTTCCATTGTACTAGTTAAAAGTTTTCATTGCATTTCGTAACTTTCTGCAGATTGTCCAATATGCAAATGAGAAGGAGTTTACTTCTGTTATTGTAGTCCACACCAATCGCCGTGAACCAGGTCATTCTCTCGAACAAATTGCTTTCTTGATTCCTTTAATAATAGCTGTGCATTGTATTTCTGCATTGACTACCTTTCCAGTTTCTTTGTCAGTCTGAGTTGCCGGCTTGATCATTTTTTTCATTTTCATTCTTTAGATGCTCTTCTCATCATTGGTTTACCTGATGGACCTACTGCTCATTTCAAGCTCTCAAAGCTCATGCTACGGAAGGATATCAAGGTTCCGTAGTTCTCCTTCTAAATGGATCCTTCTCTTCTCCCCCACCTTTCATGAAAAAAATGAAGGAAAAGAATAGGAAAGTACGGAACACTTAAAAACTTATACTGTTGTCTAGTTGTTTCTGGTACAGTTGCTACGTCTTACACCGCATTACCGTTTTATTAGATTCATACAAAAAGAATCAAATGAGCATGAGCTGGTCTTGATGATACTGGTCTGTAATTGATATTTTGACATCTAGTGAGTTGTATGAAAATTCGTTGTTCAAAGTTATCTGGTCCTCTTTGAAATTACTAACATTTTCAAATAGATGATGTTTCTGATTTCAAGTGAAAATTTCATCCTATTGCATTGCCACATGTCATAGTGTGTTAACAGTTAGTTTGGTTTTCCTTTGCATTTATTTTGAGTGGTTCGCATGTATGTCTTATCATCGTTGCGCTACAATAAGCAATCAGGAATTGAGAAACTGTGTCGTACAGGAAAAAAATTGAGTGCTATTGAACCTTTTAAATTTATGTATCGTGTATTAAAACCTTTTCCTTATCCTTAATTGGCATGACTTTTTAGATAGTTCAGTTTTCCTCAGCATAATTTTGGTGACTAGTTCATGTGTATGTTGTTTCACGTTATAAGTAATCAGAAATCAGAGAACTGTATTGTAAAGGTTTTAGAACGAATGTTAATGAACCCATTTTTTAATTTATGTATCATGCGTTCCTTCTGCTTAAGTGGTGTGCTTGTTTCCAGTTATCCTACCTTATTGATTTAATATCGTTGAGGTACAACGAATAGGGTTAATTTGAAGCAGAATGTATGACTAGTAGATGTACAACTAATGACTCCTTTATTGCTTGCAGAATCATGGAAAGCCAACTAGTCACAAGCCTGAGCTAGTTTTAACCAACTTCACAACACGTTTAGGGCATCGAGTTGGGAGGTAACACTATTATTTTCCAGGATTTTTTAATAATTCTCGTAATTGTTTCCACTTTCTTATTATTGAGATATTCAAACGTTGATAAAAGTGTTGATACCTTTTGCTTATTACGAGATAGAAATAACTCTCTTTAGATTATCCCTCCTCTCTGAGAAACTTATGTTACAAGATGTTTACTGCTTTTTTTTGTCTAGGATGATACAGTCACTCTTTCCACAAGACCCCGAATTTCGTGGCCGTCGAGTTGTGACCTTTCACAACCAGCGTGATTTCATATTCTTTCGCCATCATCGGTATGTCCTCGTTAACCATCGTGTCATCCGTTTCATTTTCTGAATTTGGATATTAAGACTCGTACTAACATGTTCCACTGATGAACTTATTCGCTTTTGTGAAGCTACATTTTTGAAACCAAAGAGGACAAACAGAAAGATTCAAAAGGTAAAAAAAGCAAAGTTGAGAAGAACCCACAAGAAAGGACAATTGCGCGTCTTCAGGTTCGTGGTTCTGATTCATATCTAAGACCTAAATGTAGCCAATTCAAGCACCTTAACTCGAACAAAAAGGATTTCTAGTGGCTGTCCAAATGAAACCGAAAAAGATACAATCCTCTTGTATCTAATCAACTAAGCACATAACTGAACAAAAGTCCACACCCCACTTGCACGAACACACTGGGTGTGCCATTGTTTTGTAATTAAACAAAAGCATCCGTGAAACAACTTTGCAATTAACTACAATTGGAATCCCGAGTCAAAATCTTATGGATTTCCTTTTCATTTGGGGTGAGAGGAGGGACGGTATGAACTTATTTCACCCCATATTTGGTCTTCATTTTGTCCTTCCTATATGTGAGAGCTAGGACTATCAGAAACAGCCTCTCTACTTCATCCTCTCTAGTGGTATGGACTGCGTACACTTTACCCTCCCCTAACCCCACTTTGCGGGAATACACTGGGTATGTTGTTGTTGTTGTTGTTGTTGTTGTATCTGTGAGAGCTAGACGGACGTTATGTTTGTCCTTAGTGGTCGATCAGTAGCATTTTGGATGAATGTACATAGTTTTGATGGTGTCCATAGTTCACCGTTTTTTGTTTCTTCTTGCACACCACCTTCCAGCAATGGACGGACGTATAGCCTGACGTTGGTTTGATGTTTTCCAACTTACAGGAATGTGGTCCGCGATTTACTCTCAAATTAATCAGTCTCCAACATGGTACTTTTGATACCAAGGGCGGGGAATATGAATGGGTTCACAAGGTAATCCATGTGATAATATGCTGTCCAGTTTGTATAAACTTTTCAACCGGAGCTTGTGCTTCACCGTATGTCTAATGAATTCTCAGCTAAGTTGCTCAGACTCTCCAAAGATGTTGCCGCACCTATGTCGGATTCTTCAAAAATACACTATTTTCGGAGGATCCGACACGCATCCGTCCGACATTTTCGAAGAGTCCGAGTAACATGGGAATTCTGAACTTGTTTGTCATCGGCAATAAATTCTCTAATCCGTCCTGTTTCTATTTCAGCCGGAGATGGATACAAGTCGACGGAGATTTTTCTTGTGATAATGGTGGATCTTTCTGCTGTTGGGATTTCAATGTATCCATACCATGTAAAAGAAGAATATCAACTATCTGAAGCAGTTCACTATGAAAATTTTGCTCTTTTCTATTTAACTGTTTTTTTCTGGGTGGGAGCACTTTTGTAATGGACTATATATATCCTGCAGTAATTTAGTAAAGAATAGTCTTTGTTTTCACCATAACAGAAGTTGTATGTGACCTTGAGCAACAAGATGGTTAATTACTTTAGTTAGTGATGCCATGGGTCAGTTCCTTGTTTTTCTTAAATCAGTGACTTCGATGAATGGTAGGACACTGAAGGAGAACTCATCGATGACACGAAGATTGTGTTTCTGTTGTTGGAGGGGTTCTTACGCCTCGAGTCAACAACATATCCAGTGAAAGTTCACAAGTGAGGTTTGGGGAGGGTAGAGCGTACGCAAACCGGACCATTACCTCAAGGAGGTAGAGGGACCTCGAGTCGCTTCAGTCCCAAACAAGTTACTTACGACTATATGAATCCTCATTTCTTCATATAGTTACATATTTGGAAGTGCTTCATGAGATTGAACTATTTAAGGGAATTTGACAACTAATGTTAAATGGGAAGCTGAATCCCAACTGAGAATAACAGAATTGACAACCCTCAGGTACTATATTTCTTAAATAGAATAATCTTATTGAAAAAAAAAAAAGGCACAACAACGCTACATAATAGTTCATGTTTTTCTAGTACAACAACAAACTCAGTGTAATCTCCCAGATGAGGTCTCTCGTCTGAGAGGGTAAAGTGTACGCATGTCTCACCCCTACCTTGAGAAGGTAGAAAAGTTGTTTTTGATCATGGTTTTCTAGTACATCTTTCTGAAATGCAAACTATATTAATCTTTCTTTACGACATAATTGGGTCTCTATTTCATTCTCTTAATGAACCTGCATATATTGGTTGCCTCTATATCACCTTTAACATTACACAGAGAACAACTTTTGACCCTTGAGTAAGTAACCATACAACAAGTATAAACCCTTCCAGTAAGATGCAAGTAGAAGAAGAAACCTCTGATACCAATTCGTGCTCATGCATCAGTAATATGACTTTTTACTGGTGGCCGATAGGCTTCTTTCTGCGAGCACCTGTCGAAAGAAAATCAACATGCATTAAAAGAGCGACGCAATTTTGGGAGATCAGATGCGTAACAACTACTAAGGGACGCATAATACATAAACATGCCCTTTAACTTGGTTTTAGATCACATCTACGACCTCCAACTTTGGGTGTGCACAATTAGACACTTGTATAAAGGTTGAACAAGTAGACATATATGTCCTATGTGGCGTCCTACGTGGCCAATTCTTGTCCTACATGTATTATGCCACATAGAACATGTGTGTCTACTTGTTAACTCTATACAAGTTTACTTAAGTGCCTACTTGTGCACACCCAATGTTGGAGGTTATAGATGTGATTTGAGGGCAAGTTGAAGGGCATGCTTATGTATTATGCCACTAAGGGAGCCAAAGATATGATGCGCATTCTACAAAATTTCTGGTCATTACAAGAAATATAGGCACCACATACCACAATACAACATTCACTGGCCTTATTAACTCGGCTGTCGTTAAAACTAATACAAGATAATGAGGGAATTTATGTATTAGACAAATGCATGCAAAAGAGTAACTAAAGGCAAAAAAAAGTTGCTCTCAAATAACAATACCTGCATTATTCTTCATCATGTAACAATTCCGACATGATTGTATAAGCAATTCCTGCATTACAATCCCTACATAACTAGTTCGCGAACTAAACAACCCCTAAACATATTAACACGTTAAAGATACTTCGGCTTATAGACTAATCTAGAAGCTAAAATAATAGGCCTCTGATGAAAGAAAGAAAAAAGTTAAGTCATTTCACTTTGCGGAACTAAAGCTGGGTTACAGTTTTCCAGTATAAAGCAAATCATTTTGCAAATTAGGGACCTTAATTTCCTGCATAGCATACTCAATCTTTTGGGTTAATCAGAATGCAACTAACAGTTAACATTTCAGATTTATTGTGGAAAACGTTAAAATCCAATAACTATTTCTATGTACTTTAGATAATAGACAACTTCATAGCAGCTCCTACTGAAACAAGAAGTTTTTCCCAGGAAAACTAAATATAACATTCACGCAGATGCTGCCTTCTCATCTCAGATTATAAAAATCAAGTAGGACATGCCCAAATACCAAAATCGTATGGTTAGTTTTAAACTAAATACTTGAATGAATTTCTACTTTTAATCCATTCATATCAACGACTAATGTAGCTCTATGTATCAGTTTGGAAAATGAAATATAGATAGTTGACAAGAACACATGCAGAAAGTTACTTTCATTGTTATATACATAGAGCCAGTAGTTAAAGTGATATACAGATGGCGATAGGAGCATATACGATGTCTAATGAGCACAATTTCTTCATAACACCATGCAGCATGCAAAGAAATCTAATGCTCAGTTTGAATGTGGAATGTAGCTTAGATGAAAGAGCAGTAGACAATCAGAAACACATCAGGGCACTCACACTGAACACCAGTACCAAACAGTTTCACATGTATCGATCCAACTAAATTAACTGAAAAGAACCGTTGGAATTATAACATAACTTGGGACAGCCAAAAGCCTGAGATGAGAAGTTACATTTTCAGAACCTTACCGGCAGAGCGCTTGCTCCAGAGCACCTGAGTATCGATGGTAGTAAGATGTTCATCATCAAGTCGCTTCCATGTTTTAATAGAGTTGACAGCTCCCCACCCTCCTTTCCCCGTTTTCTCCAAAGATGCTACTACCATCCTTGCCCTCCTTGACCATCCAGCCTTCCCATAAGCGTGATATCCAAATCCTCCAGCGTAGCAAAGATTTATGTTCATCAACTTGCCACAAAAATCATTTATGTGATCATGGCCTGCAAATGCGGCCTTTACATCACCAGCTTCCACCATGGTGGTGAAGAAGCCGGAATTTATTGAAGCAGAGCTTATGCCTTCTTGTCTAACCCCAGTGAAGTTTGATGAGTCAAAATTTGCATATTCAGGAAGCGGAATATGAAAGTAAGCAAGGCCTGGAGCAGGAGCCTTCATACCATTTGAATTCTGTGTGTAAGCTTTCTGCATTTGAAAGGCTAATTGAATTAGTGTCAATGCTCACAAGTTAGAGATACAAAGATAAGTGATTAATATAACAGCACCAAACTAAAGGTTTCGCACACGTTGTCAACAATAATTGTGGTACCTTAAGCTTCTTAGAGGTGCGTTGAAACCAGAACTGTTGAGAGGCTTTAATCCAACCATAACCAGGGATGGACTGAACAGTAGAGTAATCTCCACTGTCAAGGAAATACAGATTGAGGACGGACTTATTAGCCAGCTCGGAACCCTCAATTCCATGGACTTCCAGATTATAATTCCCAAAACCATCAATATCAGGAATATCAGGAGGATTCAACTGAGATAAAGTATTTTTCATGCCAACAGTATGTTTCATCACGCCTTCCCTAGTAAGTGTAGATTCTTGGTCATGATTTCCTAGTATAGCAGCCCATGGTATGTTTGAAGATATGGCAGGAGCAAAAGCAGAATCCATGGATTTTGCAGCATCTTTGGCATCAAATCCATAAATGTTGTCCCCTGCAATGGTCAAATTGGTTTAAAACACTTCGGAAAGGTTTTGAGCAGCCAGCAAAGCCCAGTGCTTATGGAAATTTTTTGATGTAAAATTAGAGTTGTTATTAAGAGGCGTCTTTTTCGTTAGGTGTTTATATAGATTAAAACTTGACAAGAAGATGATTTTAAGTCCGTAGATTTCAGAAAGAACTCACAACAATGAGTGTTCTATATATAAGGTGTGGTTAGTTGCTCAATAAGTGATCTCAAACCTGCATTAAATCAAAAGGCCAGGAACAAGTAATAGCATTGAATTTTTGAGTTCAAATTTGATTCACATTTACAGATTTTCTACGCAACAACTCAAAATGCACTTAAATATCCTACTTGCAGCAAATAATTAATCAACTTAATGCACCTAGGTCAGAAATTTTAAAAACTTTTTGACAATAACCAAACTCAAACAACAACAAATTCGAGATCATTCCTCTTCCTCGAGCAAATATAATAATACTCAACAAATACTTAATGACAATATTCAAGACTCTTAGACTGCATGGCCAAGCTCCTAGAACCAAAAGTAATTTTTCTTATAAAATACTTATTTTAGTAAACAAAATTGTTTGGGCTAAGCTTTTAGGACATAAGTGTTTTGAGCATTCAAAAAAGGTAATAACAACAACATACCTAGTGTAATCCCGCAAGTGGAGTCAGGGAAATGTAGGATGTACGCAGACCTTATCCCTACTTTTGTGAAGTAGAAAGGTTGTTCCAGTAGAAACTCAGCTCAAAAGAAAAGTTTTCGAAGCCGGATTGCAAATAAAATATGACAACAAGATACAATGCAAACGAAGCAACAAATAGTAATCCACATTGAAAATAAAAAACTAAGTTTACCATTTAATGGAGTACTACTAATAAGTTGAAGACGAGAGGAGACTAGTCCCCGGTGAAAACTCAGCTAGCTCAGGTTGCTGCTAACCTTCTAACCTAATCCTCAACCTCCATAACTTCCTTTCCAGGGTCATGTACTCAATAAGCTGAAATTGTGCAAGTCCTATCTAAGCACATCTCTAAGTTTTTCTTCGACCTAGCTCAAGCTCTCCGAACTCATTCTATTAACCGGTAAAAAAAAACATTTTAGAAAGGCATAATAATACATAAATACAACGGCGAAGTCAGGATTTTCACTAAGGGGGTTCAAAATCTAAAAAAGTTAAGATACAAACTTGTCGAGGGGGGTTCAACATCTACCATATATACATAAAAAATAATTTTAACCATGTATAAATAGTACAATTTTCCATCTAAGGGGGTTCGGATGAACCCTCTCGCCTAAAGGTGGCTCCGCCTCTGCACAAACATGCCCTTTAACTTAGCCTTAGCTGTCATCTATGCCCTCCAACTGTGGAAGTGCACAAATAGACACTTAAAACTCTAATAAAGTTGAACAAAGTAGACACACGCATACACATCCTACATATCAGATCACGTCAGATTTGACACGTAGGACACTTGGGACACGTGTGTTACTTGCTCAATTTCATGATAGTTTAAGTATCTACCAGCGCACAACTAAAGTTAGAGGGCATACATGTCAACTAAGGCCAAGTTAAAAGCATTTATGTATTATACAACAACAACATACCCAGTGTATTCTCACAAAGTGGGATCTGGGGAGGGTAAAGTATACGTAGTCCATATCACTCAGATGGTGTAGAAAGGATGTTTCCGATAAGACCTCCGGCTCAAGATAAATAACAGTATAACAAACAAAAAAAACATAAAAACAAACAACGAAATGAGATAACAAACCGCTGGATAATAAATGAAACAAGACACCCACAGGGTAATACTATAAACTATCTATTCGAAATCACAGACAATCACCAAAACACCATGAACAAGAGACTACAAGAAACTAAAGGCACAGATACAAAAAAAGCACTCTTCCCTACTATTACAAACATACTCCTACCTACCAACTCTCTACCCTAATTTGCGTCCTCCACACCTTCCTATCAAAGGTCATGTCCTCCATAAGTTGTAATTGTTCCATGTCAGCCTAATTACCTCCCTCCTATATTTCTTCGGCCTACCTCTACCCTGCCAAAAACCATCCATAACCAACTTCTCACACCTCCGTACCGGAGCATCCGTGCACCTCTTCATCATATGTTGAACCATCACAACCTCACTTCCCGCATATCGTCCTCCACCGAAGCCACTCCCACCTTCTCCAGAATAGCAACATCCTCATTTATAGCTTTATCTCTCCTGGTAAGTCCACACATCAATAAAAACATCCTCATCTCTGTCACCTTCAACTTTTGGATATAGGAGTTCTTAACTGGTCAACACTCCACTCCATACAACATAGTCGGTCTGACTGTTACTATGTAAAACTTACTTTTAAGCTTATCACACAAGACTGCACCACCCATGCCTTTTAAAACACACATACTTCCACCGTTCACTTTTACTTGTTACATTTTGTTTTACGAAAGTCAATTTGACAGAATATTTTAAATATAGACATTCGAAAACTATACAAAAAATATTATAATTTGCAATCCTTCAAATTCCATGCAGTTTGATTCTCGAGATGCAATGATACATTAAATACACTTAACGAAATTCCTAGTTTCGCCACTGCAACCCAAACTCAACGCCAAACATAACCAGCAGCAACAACAAAAATCAACTATTCAGAGTGAGCGTGTGTACCAGTGAAAACAATGAGATGAGGTTTCTCAGCACGAATCATCCTGATAACAAAATCAGTAGTATTCAGATCAGAACACGAATGCATTTGCTCCGGCAACACATCTTCACACGGCGTCGTTTTACCGTCACCATAATGCATATCTGCTACCTGCAATATCCTAAATTCACCATTTTTTCTATCAAATCTCAACTCCGATGATTTACTCACTTCAAATAAGCTCAAAATTACGAAAATTAGCAATAATTTTGTCGAATATGGGGAATACATAGCTATGATATTCACACTTTTTGTATAGGATTTGTGGAGAAGAATGAAATGAAATGAGAAAGTACTGATAAGAATAGACACTAATAGTTTTACGCTTTATAATAGTTAAATAGAGTAATAAGGATATTACTTTCCCTTTTCTATATTACGAATATTCTATTTAGAAACTCGAATTAAATCACGTCTCAATGGAATATCTGAATTTGTAGTAGAATGTTTAATTAGATGCTTTATAATAAGTGTTAAAAACAGTTATATCTATTTTTATTTGTTAATTAAATACTAGTTAAGTTGATTGATATAAAATATGTTACCTACTTTAACAGAAAAGCGCATAAAATTTTATGATTTATTAAAATATCATATTTTATATAATTAATTTAATTATTTAATAAATAAGTTATAGTAATTTATTAAGAGGTAAGATGTTTAATGCAAAGAAGACTTAATTAAAATATATTGATAAATTTAAGGAACTAACTAGTATGTATCATATTGGGATACTTCGATTGAAAATGTTTTTTAACAACCTTTAAGATAGAGCTATATGCATATTTTTTTTTTCTATTTTATTTTGTGAAATTATATTAAATGCATTTGAATTGTTTTATTGACTTATTATGCCAAATATAGATAATCACGAGATGTTTTTTTTTTTTTTTGTTGGATTCTCGTGACCAGATTGTCAAATTCTAAATTTTGTCAGTTTACTCGTGCAGCACGAGTCGTGATTAACTTTAAAATTATTATTATTATTATTTGCACCCTTGTGGTGTGGCTCACTGGTCGAGGTTGAAAACCCACTACATCTACCTGAAATTGATTCCCAGGTAGGGCCTTTGAGTCGAGCTTGTCGCATCGGACTTGCCTAGTGCGGTTAAAAATCTCTGATATTACTTGGCATGTTGTGCACAGGGGTTTACCCAGTGCGCACATCCGAAGGGGTTAAAAACTCCGGGTAGGGCCTTTGAGTCGAGCCTGTCGCACCGGACTTGCCTAGTGCGGTTGATGTTACTTGCAGGCTGTGCACATGGGGGTTTATCCACACATCCGAAGGGTATAGCGGCTGCGACTTTTTCTGAAATTTCCAAAAAAAAAAAAATAAAAAATCGTGTGACGTGAAAAATGACTAACATAAAAATCGTTATCTTTTTAGAACAACAATGATATATATATATATATATATATATATTGATCAGTGTCAGACATACATAAATTTTATTTCTATAATATCTGATATTCTCTCATATAATAAGAGGAAGTTTGAGGAGCTTTGCGATAAGATGATTATTTAGACTCTCGAGATTTCAATTTCATCTATGTTACATATATTGGAGAAAATGACATAAAAAGCACTTATAAATTATAAGATTAACAACTTAAAATACTTAAATAAATATATAAAATTTGAATGATTTTTCAAATTTCACCGTAACAAAGAGAGTAACATATGTGATACGGATATTCAATATCTAGTCCTAGATAAGAAGACTCTGTTAGTAGTTCAAAGAGGAATATCTTAGTTTGTTATGCCCGCTTAGAAATGGGGGCATTTTTTGTATTTTAGAGAATTTGTGCTTTGCAGTAGTTGTACGAGATGATTGTACACGGTCTTATTCCTCCTTTAAGAAGATGGGAACATTGTTTTTGACAGATTTTCAAAAATAATGGAGAAAAGAATAAGAATAGTAACCACAAATAGTAGGACAATCAAAGCAAAGAAAATAAAAAATAAGGGTAAAATAAAAAATACAATACTAAGAGAGTTACTTGATTAGAGAAATTAAACAATGCTTGAGTACTTACTAACTTTTATTCTAATCCTCAATCTCCATATTCTTTTATCTAAATTCATGCCCTCAATATGTCATGTGTACTCCCGTGACGGCTCTATCTAGTAAGAAAAAAGACAACCGCCTAAGGCCCCCAAATTCGAGGGGCCTCATTTATTTATTTTTTAGTAATAATAGATTATAGGCTTTTATTAAAAAAATATTAAATATTATTTATAAAAAAAAAAAATCTTATATAAAAATAAAGAATTATTAGAAGAATTTTAATGTATTTAAAGTATGTCTTCATAAAGATTAAATGCATTTGTTATATTAAAGGAAAAATTTATTAAATCTACGGTTACAAGAATCTGTATACTAGAAACAACCACTTCAACTAGTTCAAATTTAAGAACAAGAACACAATGAAGTATGGAAAATACCCTCAAGAGATGTATTTTATTTTCAGAAATAAAGATGAAACAGAAATGGCCAAATCGCCCAAATTCACGGACTTTCCTTCAGGAAATAATTCCCCTCACTATACCCGATATTGAGGAATTTTCCCCCCAGAATAAAATGACCAAACAAACCAACTGTAGCGGTACCTCAAACAACTGGAATATTTTCGAACTCACTGAACGTTTTGAGTAATCACACCGAAAATTTTTAAGGCAAGAAGAGTGTTTTTATTCTGTAATTTTCGTTTCTAAACCTGTGAATAAAAGCAGGTTTATATAGCCACAATATGCCTTTTCCGAAAAGAGGCAATGGTTCACTTTAAAGGTTGCACCTCTTTCTGAAAATTCACATCTGTTCATCAAAGAGTGCATCTTTTCCTGAGCAGTCATCTCATGTCATGAAACAGTGTATTACTTCGTTGAAGGATTGCATCCATTTGAAGCATGCATCAGTTCATGAAGCAGTGCATCAGTTCACTTGAAACAGTGCAACTGAAGCATCAGTTCTGTTCGAACTGCATGCATATTATATAAATGGAGTATCAGAATGGTATGTTCGGATCTCAAATAAATTTTGTCCAAAAAATAGATATCATCGATCGATTATTTTCAATATCCATATCCAAATTCAAAGCCAAGCGAGCGACGACGACGACGCGAGGCATCTCTTATTTCTTGCCTCATTTACCATGTGGAGTAAGTGTTTTTGATTATAACCACTTTCAAGTTCTCTTCTTCCACCAATGTAGGAGAAAGAGTAAACTTTTTAATTTGGGAGTACACTTTCCATTTTAGTGTCTCCTTCCCTCCACTATTTTACTCTTCATTTTTTCATTCACACTTCTTTCATATACTATGAACCCAACAATTTATAACTTTGCATCTCAAAATTTAAAATATAGACTTTATTAACAAAAATAATTTTTCTTAAAAATTTAATGCCTCCATTTGATTTTCACCTTAGACCACCGATGTGGTTGAGCCGCCCCTGATGTACTCACATATGCATGTTACTTCTTTATCCTACATCTATACCTTTCCTAAAATCCGCAATAACCAACCTCCCGTACCCCCTCACAAGACTATTTGTATATCTAGATCATCTCAGTCTTGCCTCCTTAATCTTGTCCATTAGCAGTGGCGGAGCGACAACCAACGAAGGGTAGTCATATGAACACCCTTCGTCAATTTTTTATTCCGAGTATATAGGTTAAATATAGATATTTATGGTTATATACATGTTGTTCCACACCATTGACAAGCTAGAGAAACATAGTCCAGCGGTCAAGAGTGTGCATTTCCGCATCAACAACCCCATTTCCACATCAACAATCCGGGTTCGAACCTTGGCAGGTGCAGCAGTACCTTATTTTCTTTATTTTTTAAACAGTTCTTTGCCCAAAAAAAAATATGAACACCTTTAATCAAAAGTTTGACTCCGCCATTGTCCATTAGTACTTGTCATGTATATTTCAGTTTCTAATTTTATTCATGTTAGTATAGTCACTCATTTGAACCATCTCGGTCTTGCCTCCATTTTGTCCATCACTAACATCGCTCTTCCCTTATTATGTATATATCGCCGTTTTCAATCTTATATCTTTTAGTATAGTCACTTAGCTGAACCACCTCAGTCTTGCCTCCTTCATTTTGTTCATCACTAGTCATGTATATCTCTGATTCTAACCTTATCTCTTTCAGTATAATCACTTATTTATCTCAATTCTCAACGTTATCATATTGTCTATATAAGTAAAAAATATCATCCAAGGTGAGATAAGAGTAGGGGGTGGGTGTAGGGGGGCGGGGGGGTTAAGAACCAAAGTGAAACAATCCCCTGCTTCAAGGACCACTTTGATCACTTCTTCAAAAAAATCTCCTCATCAACTTCCTTCCCTCTCATCTTCAACACACACAAAAAAAAAATCCATAAACACTTTGCTCTTCACCCCCCACCCCCACCCCACCCCTCTTCCTCTCAAAACTATAATAGAGTACCTTTTTCTTTACTAACACAATGTCAATTCTAACCATGTCACTACCAAAACCCAATCTTTTCTCCAATCTCCCCACCACTCCACCCCCTACCCCCACCCCCCACGCCACCCCACCACCCATCCCCATCCCCAAATACCCCAAAAAGAACCACCCCATTTCCTCCAAACCCCCCCAAAAACCCGGCTCACCAATCAAGATTCATCACAACAACTCCAAATACCATAAACCGGTACAGCCGGGTCAAGTCATCACTTCCAACGGCGACCGTTCAGTCATCGTTAACGATAACGGAGTTTCATATCGACTCCCCGGTGCTCCATTTGACTTCCAGTTCAGTTACTCCGAAACTCCGAAAGCTAAACCGGTTGCAATTCGTGAACCGGCTTTTTTACCATTTGCACCACCTACTATGCCTAGACCGTGGACCGGTAAAGCACCAATGAAGAAATCGAAGAGGAATATTAAGCTCTTCGAGCCGTTGAATTCTGAATCAGAAAGTGGCGGTGGTGGTAAGCATTATGAAATGCTGAAGGCGTATCAGTTCGGGGTGTATGAAGGAAGGAAGAAGGAGAAGGTTTTGGGTGCTCCGTTGACGAAGGAGGAAATAAGGGAGCTTTTGAAACATTGTATAGCTAGTAATCGACAGGTTAATATTGGTGAGTTTTATTTGGAGTTGTAGGTAATGAATGTACTTTGATTTCTGTTATTATCTGTTGTCTTTGTACTTTCGACTATTATATTATTTTGTTGCAGTTACTGTCGTGTTAATATTGGTGAGGCTTATTTGGAGTTGTAGGTAATGTCATATTATTTTGCTGTAGTTAGTACAACAACAAACCCAGTGAATTCCCACATAGTGGGGTCGGGGAGGGTAAAATGTCGATACGACTACCTCCGAAGAAGTAGAGAGGTTGTTTCCGATAGATCCTCGGTTCAAGACAAAAGGACAGTAAATAAAGTCGTAATAGAACATGAAACAAGATGGAATAACAGAAGGAAGACACCCACAAAGTAATACCATACACTAAACAACCAAAGGCACCCACCACACCCAAACTCTCCTAACTAGCAGCTCCAACCTATGGACACAGCCCTAAGTCTACCAGCCCGGCTACACCAAAGCTCTCCTAACTACTGGCTACGACTCACCCACACATACTAGCCTTCTAACCTAATTCGCGTCCTCCATACCTTCTTATCTAAGGTCATGTCCTCAGTAAATTGGTTGTAACTGCTCCATGTCACGTCTAATCACCTCCCCAGTATTTTGTTATAGTTACTGTCGTGTTAATATTGGTAAGTTTTATTTAGAGGTAGAAAGGCTGTTGCCGGAAGACCCTCGGCTCTGGTGTGCGTACACACTATCCTCTGCAAACTCAACTCGTACTATTTCACTTGCTAATGTTGTTGTTGTGTGTTATAGAGTATCCCTAGAACATACAAGTATTAAGAACTGCTTTTGTGTAGCCTTCTCTTCACTAGTGGGCTCTTAACTTAACTTAGCGCATTTTCAAAGCTGGAAAGATGCAAGAAAACTGATGAGATGCTAGAGTGAGATGATCACGGGTGGAAATGGTTAGTGGAATTGGGCTACTATGCGCATTCGATCAGCTTTGAATAGCTATAAGTGAAGAGAGCTAGTAAGATTATAACTTAGGGGGACTACACTGGATATGTTGTAAAGATTGCACATTTTAGAGGCACTTCTATGCTTATAAACTCTCATCCATTTATTACTATTACACATGTTTTTTCTGATTGGTTAGACTAATACACGTATATTTATTCTGTATTCTATCTTGCATAAAATATATAGGTCCTGTGTAATTTGTGTGAGTATTATTATTGCAGGATTTCATAATAGATTTGTTTTTGGTTATGTTTTCAACCAAACAACGGTTAAGTTATTGCGCTAGGTCATTGTAAATTTTAAGTTTCGCTCATGTTGATTCATTGCATGTTCTCCATTCCCTCTGCCTTGCAAGGACTGGAAAGAGTGCCTAAGGAAGATTAGTGGCTTACTAGCAAAACCGACCCAAAACTGATTTGGGCTTGTGGCATAGTAGATAGTGGTTTGATTGTTTTTGTTGAGTGGTGAATTCTTTTATTTTTGTAATGGTGCTTTATCTTACTGTTAAAGCTTCAATCTTGCCCATGGATACCGTGGAACGTTGAGCCGATTTTGAAACCAAAAATAAGAAAAAAGGGTAAAAGGCAAAGTGTTTATTGCCCTCCTTTGGCAGATGTTGGGGGAGAGGAGGGAAGGGGCTTCTGGTGGAGTTGATTATTTATTGTTGATGGCATCTTGTTTTAGCTGAGGTCTCATGAACGATTTTCTTTTAGTTGAATTCTTACGAATCAATTGCTCAATTTTGTGCATGTTCTCCTGATAGGTTCTGAACAATTTTTCTTCATTCTCCCATGCATTTTGTTCTTTATTTTCTCTCTCTAACTTTTGAGCTTGTCAACAAGTTGTACTTCCGAATTTTTGATTGAAGCTTTGAATTTTATAGGTCGGGATGGATTGGTACATAACATGTTAGAGTTAATACATACCCACTGGAGAAGGAATGCTGTTTGTAAAGTTCGATGCTTAGGTGTTCCCACTGTTGATATGAACAACCTATGCCAATGCCTCGAGGTTTCTGTCAATTGAAGTATTGTTGAATTGTTTGGTCATTTTTTTTGGTTAAATTTGTTATCTATCCTAAAAGGATTTTCAAGCTTGCCAGCCACTGATCTACATTTTCAACATTATTAGGAGAAGACGGGCGGAAAGATCATTCATAGAGTGGGTGGTGTAGTTTATCTCTTTCGCGGAAGGAACTACAATCAGCATACACGTCCAAAGTACCCGCTGATGTTATGGAAACCAGCTACACCAGTTTACCCAAAGCTTATACAGGAAGCTCCAGAAGGACTGACCAAAGAAGAGGCTGATGAATTACGAATCAAGGGAAAGAAGCTACCCCCTATCTGTAAATTGGGTACTCGATCTACCTAAAAACTCCTATGCTTTTAGCTAATTTACATTAAAGCTTTTGCTTTCATACAGGTATTGCATGCAGATGAGGTTATAGGCAACACCAAACATGTAAATTGTTGGTCGCAAACAACTGATGACAGAATATCTGAACACGTCACTGTTAAAGTGATGAATCTCCTTCATAATGCTGTTCATAAAATACTCAGCACCACCTTCAGTGCATCCAGTCTTTTTTTATAGCCAATATGTGTGATCATGTTTAAACATTGTTATCGAGCACCGTTTGCTTCTCAGTTCTTGACGACTAACTGTGGTTGAAGGAGAGGCCAGAGAGTACTGTTGAGCTTTTTTTGGTGAAGCAATTGAGTGTAAGCTGATACTATTTCTTATTCTCCAATCTATCGACCTAAAAGTAGAAAAACTCTGTAGGTGGATTTTCTAAATCTGCATGAGACACATTTTATGATATAAACAAAACAAAGGCAAGGTCCTGTAATTTCATCTGTGACCGGTCTGTTTAATTAGGAATGTTCAATGTGCAATTTGTTTCTTTTTCTCCCCTCTTAAACTGACTTGATGTGCATTTCCTGTGGTTATCTTGTTTCGGTGCTTTCCAACTAGTTGTAAAGTTTTCTTAGTTGTATATATGTAACGTTTAACTCCAATTGCTCTTTCTTGCGTTCTCATCCATTTTGAAGTACTTGGGTATCTTCCTGTGCAGCGAAAAACGGAGTCTACCTTACACTAGTGAGAGACGTGAGAAGTGCATTTGAAGCTTGTCCACTGGTGAAGATTGATTGCCGGGGGATGCATGCAAGTGATTATAAGAAGCTAGGAGCTAAGTTAAAGGTTTTACTTGGTTGCTCTTCTTATTCTTTGTTTATACATTTGCTTGATTCTTACAAGCTAAGATCCCTGCATGACTTTCGCTTTTGCAAAGCATCTAAAATGTTTGTTCTGTGGCAAACATTAGTAAAGGAGTTTAATATTTGATCTCCACATTCTTAAAGAGAGAGAAGTATCTATTAAGCTTGGGCATACTCGAACTGCTCAACCCCTTTTATATATCTTTGCGCTTTCTATGTTTAAATTCCAAAACGTATTCTCTTAAGTTACACAAGGTCTATGCTAATTTCTTCTTTCAACGACAGGAGTTGGTGCCGTGTGTGCTGTTGTCATTTGATGATGAACAGATATTGATGTGGAGAGGAAAAGACTGGAAACCTATGTACGGAAATGCCCCTCCGGTTGAGTCCTCCAGGATTGGGGGTGTCACAAATGAAATCAATTCTTCAGAACGTTCAGGTATGCATGAAATACTGACACATCCAGGAGGCCAGTCTACAGCCACTTAAGATTTATCTTTGCAGTAACTTTGTTCCTTGTTTTTTTCGCTAGTTTTTGTTCCATTAGATGGGAAACATACAAGAATTTAATCCTTTCTAGCTATGTAAAAGGAGGGAGGAAAGTAGAAAAGACGGGGTTTAGTGGTCAAATAGGTTTTTTTTTGCTCGTGTGAAACGTATGCTTACTTTGAATCAACTTATACTTGCAACCAGAATAACCAGCCGTGTGCTGGTTTAGTTGTTTAATCGTGTTTAATACATCTCAAATGCAGAGTCTGGTTATATTTCTTTTGCCTATTTTTGTTGTGTCTCATCAAGAGTTGCGGAAAAAAAGAAGACAATGGTCAAAAAGACACTTGAAATATCATTTGTTTTGCGAGTTTCACACCTTAACTATCAGCGGTTCCCTTTTCCTACTGTATTAAAATACACTCCAACTCTCAGTTGTTCCTTTTTCGTACTTGAACTATCCTCATCTATGTATTAGAACACACTCCAACTATCAGTTGACGTAAGAAAATGGAAACAACTGATAGTTGGAGTGTGAAACTCGCGAAAATGTGATAGTTCAGATGTTTTTCGGACCATTAACTAAAAATATACTTCTTCCATTTTAAAAAAATGACCTACTTTCCTTTTTAATCCGTTTCTAAAAGAATGACCTCTTTCCTTCTTTGACAACACTTCAATTTCAACTTTCCACGTGGCATGTTTAAGACCACAAGATTAAAGAACATTTTGGTACATTCAACATAACCCTAGATAGACATGACATGGAGCAGCTACAACTTACTGAGGACATGACCCTAGATAGGAAGGTGTGGAGGGCGCGGATAAGTGTAGAAGGCTAGTGTGAGTGTGTGGGTTGTAGCAAGTAGTTAGGTGATTTTCTTGTGTAGCCGGGTTAGTATTCTTTGGACTGTGCCCATAGGTAGGAGTCTCTAGCTAGGAGAGTTTGGGTGCGGTGGGTGTCTTTGGTCTGTGTGTGTATGTTCCTACTTGGTGGGTGTCCTATTTCTTAGTCCTTATTTCGTAGTGCTCTTATTTCTCTTATCTCGCATTTTCTATGATTTCTATTTTTGTTATTTTATTCCTTATTTCTATTATGTCATCCATCTTGCTGCTTGTTTCATTACGACCTTGTTTACTATTCTTTATCTTGAGCCGAGGGTCTACTGGAAACAACCTCTCTACTTCTTCGGAGGTAGCAGTATGGACTGCGTACATCTTACCCTGCCCAGACCCCACTTTGTGGGAACACACTAGGTTTGTTGTTGTTGTTGTTGGTACATTCAACATAACTTTAATTTAGGACGACATGATTCAAAAGTCTTCTTTAGTTTCTTAAACTCCATGCCAAGTCAAAATTCTTTTTAAAACGAAGTGAGTAAAACATATGGGATGCTGCCTGGTTTTGGTCATACAATGATCACCTGTCTATATTGCCTAACGTTGCCCTTTGTGCAACTATATACTTGCTTCTTACATTCAAATTTTCCGAACTTTAGACCATCCTCTTTCTTGCAAGCTATAGCGATTATACGTTTGTTTTAATCCGAAATGCAGGCACTGCCAAAGATTATTCCAAAGCTGACACCAAAACACGGAGCTCAAGCCCTAAAATGATGTCCCTGTGGAAGAATGCAATCGATTCAGGCAAGGCATTATTGCTAGACGACATTGATCTAAAACCTGACGATCTCTTGAACAAGGTAGAGGAATTCGACAGCATTTCCCAGGCCATAGAGCACACATATCCCGCCCTGGTTTTGCCCAGTAAACATGTCCCCGAACAGTCAAAACTGACATGGAAAGGCAGCTCCGATAATGACTATGACAGCGATAGCGACGATGAGATGAGTGATGACGATTATCATGAAGATAAATATTACATTAACAACTCATTTGAAGCATTAGAGTCATCAGTTCCTAAAGGATTATTACCTGTTGACTTAATAATACAGGAGTTCAGTGATGATGAGTAACGTTGTGTATAATACACTCTTGTGGTGGGGCCCTTCCTTGGATCCTACGCATAACAGGAGCTTTAGCGCACCGAACTGCCTTTTTTAGTGATGATGAGTAAATAAGTTGGAAAGAAAATGCATTAGGAAACAATGTACCCAATATAGAAAGTCTTGTTTTTTATTTTTCATGTTTATTTAATACTTTTGTCTGTACATTTGTAGCATGTATAATGTATGAAATTACTAAGTTGAAAATAGTAAAATTGCATTCATGTAAAATAGTGAACCATCCTTAAGGCTGTAGCTTAGTCATTAATTCTTTTATTCATCAAAGTTCAATCTAATCTCCATTGAAATTAGGGAAAAAGGTTCGAAATATATCTAGACTTTGACGAAATTTGCTATAACATGCTTCAATTCAATATTTTTGTGGTTCAGCAGGTCAAGTATATGTCACAAAAATATGGTAATAAATAGCGAGGGGGTCATATGACCGCCTCAAAATTGAGTGTTTTACAACAAATTTTGCTAGAGTTTATTTCTGACTCTTTTCTCTTGAAATCACTGTCTTGGACTTGGCCTATCATCTGTATAATGTAGTTCATCATTTGTTGATAATTTTTTCTTTATTAGAATTAGAAGAAGATTGAAATGACTTTTAAATTTTATGAAAATTAAGATTGGATCTTAGTAAAAACAATAATATTAGATAATTTTTTATTTGTCAATCGAGGTATGCATCAACTGACACAAAAATGCCACCATAATAAAAGAAAATTTATTGCGAGCGATATAGGTTTATAATACACGAACTAAATAATGACACATTGGACTAAAATTGATATGTAGATATAAAACATGTGTGTGGTTTAAGTTGAATAAAATTCGACAAACTTTTACTTTTTATTTTAACCATATCTTTCCTAAAAAGCTTCGAGAGAAGAATTTCAAAGGATAAATTAGTCATATACATTTTATTTTTAATTACTTAACCAGTAATTTCCCTATTGTTATTCCACACACAATGTTTATAAAAAAATAACACCACCCAAATTACTAATTCTAGAATAAACTCTTTTACTATAAAATAGCCATTTCACCCAACCAAAATCCAATTCCCTTTTTTTCTTTCGAGTTAATAATAATAAAAAAAAACCTAAAATATCTCTCTCACATACTTCATTTTAAAAAAAAAAAATTCACATCTGAACTATCACGTGTGAGTTCCTAGCTAGCTATCATCAAATATTTATCGAGACAAGTTTCAACTATTAATTCTTCATTTTTCCTACATTAAAATTCAATCTTTAGGTGTTCGTTTCACCTTTCGCTCTTTTTTAGGTTTCGTCTTCTCTGTCTCTGGATATTCATTTCCTGCACCTGAACCGAGAGTCTTTCAGAAACAAGCTCTTACCTCTCCGAGGTTGTGGTAAGCCTCCGTACACTTTATACTCTTCAGACCTCACTCGTAGAATTTTACTGAATATATTGTTGTTATCATTTTTTTTGTGTGTGTGTGTGTATAGTCAAATGATACTTGACTAAATACTTTAGTACTATTAACATATAGTTTTGAATGGTATAGAGAAAAAAAAGGCCATTCACTTACGTAAAACAACACATAAAAAAAAAAAAAAAAAGAATGGCTTGTGGTGTAACAAAGGGGAAATCCAAGATGGACCAAACTTCCATACACTTAATCAAATCATTTTTATCCATCTTTAGGCCAATAAGGTACATTGTAAAATTAATTTAGATGCACATTTTTTGTTATTCTTTCCATTTTTCTATTAATTTATTGATCAAGAACAGAAAAAAAAAAATGGGAAAAAAAATATTTTTTTTAGGTAGTTTTAGGTTGCAAATTGATGTTTATTTTGTGGGGTTCTTGTTGTTAATCAAATTTTGAGTTATGGGGTTACAATCTTTTTGATGTTATAGAAGGTTCAAAGGGTTCAGCTGAGAATAAAACAAATAAAAAAATGATATAAAGATGAGATTTTTTTGAGTGATTCTTCAAGAATATTTGTGGGTATGTTTTATTTTTTGTTAATGATTGTGTAAATTTGTTAATTTTGTGTGTTTGGGTGTTGGCATTGTGTGTATGTATTTATATATAGAAAGGAATAAAGGCTCAATGTGTCACAAAGGTAGGAATAAGGTCTGCGTACTTTCTACCGTCCCTTGACCTGCTTTTTGGATTGCATTGGATATGTTGTTGTTGTTTGTTTGGTTGATAACTGTGGTGTCTTGACCAGCTTGCACGTACCTCGACTAATTCCACGGTGTACCAGTCGCTAGGTGTTAGGTGACTTTGTTCCACCAAGGCTAGAACATCACCACCAAGTACCAGGTAACTTTGTCCGCCAATGCTAGAACAACATGTACCAGGTAACTTTGTCTACCAAGGCTAGAATGCCACCACCAGGTACCAAGTAACTTTGTCCATCAATGCTAGAACAACATGTGCCAGGTAACTTTGTCTACCAAGGCTAGAATACCACCACCGGGTACCATGTAACTTTGTGCGCCAATGCTAGAACAACATGTACCAAGTAACTTTATCCGCCAAGGCTAGAACATGTACTAGATAATTTTGTCCACCAAGGCTAGAACAACAGGCACCAGGTATCTTTCTCTACCAAGGCTAGAACACCACCACCAAGTACCAGGTAACTTTGTCTGCCAAGGCTAGAACAATAGGAACCAGATAACTTTGTACACCAATGCTAGAACAATTGGCACCAGATATCTATGTCCACCAAGGCTAGAACAGATGGGAAGAAATCACCTAGTGTTTTGTTCTGCTAGGATTTGAACATGAGACCTCCTGTTTGTCAATCCAGATCATTGAGCCAAGAGCACATTTGCAGAATTGACGCAACGTTTAAAATATTTACTTGAGTTATTTAATTTAGGGATATTGAAGAAATTGTTTAAGTAATGATTGAAAAGTTAATTTTATGTTGTTATTGTTACATCCTATCAAAGTAAAGTTTGATTATAGTTCAATGAAATTTGAATATTCTTTCGGAAGTTGATAAGAAAAATAAGGCTTCAAGATGTAAAGTTTTTTTTTATGCAAAGATCAGACAAGGTATAAGGTCAAATCCCATTAGTAGCGTATTGGACAATGTGCTTCTTTTCTTTTCTTGAATTCAAAAGCTCTCCGCCTTCTCTTTGCTTGACACCTACTCGGTCACAATGTATTATGCATGCTTATCTTGTTTCGTTTCTTGATATCGTTTTCTGGTTTGTTTTTAACAGTGTTAACATCAATATAGCAATCTGGCGTACAATCCGCGTTAAGTAACTTTCGTCCTTGCTTTTTGAGTGTTTCTTATTCTGTTCTCGGGTCCTGCTGTATGCATCTTGAATTTTCTTTTAGCTCGGTACGTTCATTATGGATATCAGGGGTTGCAGGTACATGTAGCGACGAGGGTTCAACTTGTTGGAAAATTATACTGTGAAAATATGGTAAAAATTAAACCTTTTTTGTATTTAATATGTGGATGTGTTGTTGTAACATAAGTAAGCTTCGAGTTTAGTGGCTAAGTTGGTTCCAGAATTGTTTCATGTCAGGCGTTTGGGTCCTGTGTTATGTTCTTGCATTTTTATTGAATTCCCTTGCATAGTATTTTTGGCTCCAACATTGAGGATATCGTAGTGAGTTATAACAAACATCGTTCCTAAGTTTGTGACAAACGTCTGGTAGATTTCATATACTAATTAGACTATTTTGTCTACTTTTTTTGTGAATGAGCCTTTTAAAGTGGAAGGTGATCAATGCTTTCTTCTCGTTCTGCAGGATACGGAAAAGGAAAAAATAATCTTCCATGAAAAATACGATTTCTTCAATTTGAGATATCACGTAGAGTCTAAAGTTCTTGAATTCTAGCTCTAGCTGTAGGTAGTTCCATCTTTCAGATTAAATAAATAAAAAAGCTCAAGCTTTGAACAATTAATACTTACGATGAGTTTCTTAACAGGATTTTCTAAACATACTTGGTGGCTGGAAATGGTAGAAACAAGCAGTAAAAGTTATTGGTTGAACTGGAGATTCTTATTATTGGCATCGGGGCTCGTCGTAATTACAGGAACTGCAGTACGCATAATATGGAAATATGAAGGTTCACCAAGGTCGGGAAAACAGGAAGGAGATAGTAAGAAGAAACCGGTTGGGTTCTTGTACAAAGACGAAGCTTGGACAACATGTCACAAAGCAATCAATCCCGCTTGGCTGCTTGCTTACAGGACAATTATGTTCTTTTTTCTCCTGTCAATGCTCTCCACGGATGTTTTTTTTAATAGTACAGATATATTCTTTTTCTATACTCAGTAAGGACGTCTCCTCATTACTTCCTCCATATTTCTTCTAGGCTTTGATTCTGTTTTGTTTCACTCTCTTGCTAACTGGCACCTTTGTTCTATGTTGCTTGGACTCTTTAAAAATGTCGACAGGTGCGTGTCGGATCCTCCAAAAATAGTGTATTTTTGAAGGATCCGACACAGATAAGACAACAATTTTGGAGAGTCTGAGCAACTTAGCCTTTGTTAATATGCATTATTTGGATTCTGTCAGTAATCCTTTCCTGATGGAGTACTACTCAATCCCTCATCAAGTTTAGGTTTATCTTAAAAATCGGAATAACATGCGCTGGAAATGTTCACTTCCATCGTCATGCCATTGCTATCTATTTAATTTCGTTAAAGTCCTCAGTTTCTAAGGGCTGTTTTATTGATCAAGTTTCCCTTGATATAGATAAGAGTAGAAGCCTCCTGATTATCTATTGCAAACTATACCTTAGAAGCTTTCTAAATTTAAGATGACAATGTCTAATGAATTTCACCTTTACACGTCCATATACGATTTTTACTTGCTCATAGCATGATACTTAGTCTTGTATTTTGTTTTTGATTTTTCTTTTTGCGCTGAACAGGTGGACATTCTCTTTGGTCACTATCTATTTTGGGGTATGTTACTCAGCGATTCTTGAGATCTCGTCCACCTAGATACATGTACAAAATGAAAATGTTAACTTTCCACCTTGCTTATTTAGATTCAAATTTCCCTTGTTTCATTAACTTGGTTATGTTCTTAACAAAATTCTGTAGCTAGGGTCTTCACTCTCCATCTATGGGTGTATCCTATATCGAAAGGGTGTTGCTAGTGGAAAAGTTAACATTTTCATTTTGTACATGTATCTAGGTGGACATTCTCTTTGGTCACTATCTATTTTGGGGTATGTTACTCAGCGATTCTTGAGATCTCGTCCACCTAGATACATGTACAAAATGAAAATGTTAACTTTCCACCTTGCTTATTTAGATTCAAATTTCCCTTGTTTCATTAACTTGGTTATGTTCTTAACAAAATTCTGTAGCTAGGGTCTTCACTCTCCATCTATGGGTGTATCCTATATCGAAAGGGTGTTGCTAGTGGAAAAGTTTGTTCTGTTGATGAAGAGAGAAACGATTCTCCAACTCTCGAGAAGAATGCAAGTTTACCCGACGTATCCAAGGACTTGAGTTCCGATGAGGAAACTGATGATAGAGAACCTGCAGGTTATTTGGGCTATGCCTTTCAAATAATTTTTCAGGCACGTTCTCTCAAGATATATTCACCTCTCAGTTGTTTTTGTCTTTTTTTTATTATGGAATAAAACAGAATATTTAGTTTTATTTTTCGCTTCTTTCTTTCCGTTTTCATGGTTGGAGCTGTCTATCAACTATTATCATAAACTATTATCATACTCATTTATGGCATATGTAACCTAGTTGTTGTCATCTCCTCATTTTTTTTATCGATGTCGACTAAAGTTAGTATTTTTCAGTCTAATTTAATATATTCTAACATGTATTAGGCCTCTAGTGAAGGGGAGCCTTGGAGTAACTGGTAAAGTTGCTGCCATGTGACCAGGAGGTCACGGGTTCAAGCCTTGGAAACAGCCTCCGGCAGAAATGCAAGATAAGGCTGCGTACGATACACCCTTGTGGTGGGGCCCTTCCCCGGACACCGCGCATAGCGGTAGCTTTAGTGCACCGGGCTGCCCTTTTTTTCAATTAGGCCTTTAGTAGAAATGTGAATTGGTATTTGTTTACTGGTTTATCTAGTTTCATGTTTCGCTTTTACACCACTTATCATGTCTCTTTATGATCCTCCTTTTTCCTAGTTTAAGTAACTACCTGCTGCATAATCCATTAACTTGTTTAATCTTCTTTTTGTTCTTTTGTTTTGATTTTGTCCAAAACTTTAGATTTGTGCGGGTGCCGTGGTTCTTACAGATTGCGTTTATTGGGGACTTATCTACCCGATTTTCTTGCCGGATGATCTCGGGTTAAAATTTGTAAGTTCCAAGAACTGTAGTTTCCTTAGTTGAGTTTTATTTCATTATAGTCTACTAGCTCGATCCTATTTCCCTTTTACATTTTGGTTCAATTTGTGGCTTCTGTGTATGCAATAAGGCCTGGCCATGTAACGTAGCGCTAAGCCCAGAACGCTGTTTAGGTATACTTTGCTACTCAACTGTTTCAATCTTAGGGTCGCTAACGATTTCTTTTGCAATCAAGTATCTATTCTTCCACTGCACATGATGATGAAAAAGAGCAATTCTACTTCGATGCTTCTCTAACCTTGTGAACAGTTGTGTAGTGACATCCGCACGTATGTGTAGAGACGAGGATTAGTATTTATTTGTGCTTTGCACTTAGTTTAAAAGATGATCAACATGTGCTTCTTTCTCATTTTGCATTGCCATTTATACGTAAGTTGATTTTTACCGATCTATGCAGGTAGTTGTTGGTATGCATTCTCTCAATGCTGCTACCCTGTTTGGCGATGTGCTTCTGAATTCTCTAGTAAGTTTGCATTCACGGCTGGCTTAAGCTATAAATGGATCCTATGCCCAAACTGCGGCTAACGTACTCTTCTTGCTTCCTTTCAGCGATTCCCTTTCTTCAGGCTTGCATATTTTGTGCTTTATACATGCACATTTGTCGTATTCCAGTGGATCGTCCATATGTGTATCGCAACGTGGTATGTTTGCTTATGGCATGCTATTCATCATCGTTTTTTCAGGAAGAATCATCTAGTCTTATGCCGTTACTAATAAGAGTTAACTCTTGTTGCAACAGGTGGCCTTATTTCTTCATGGATCTCGCATATGAATTCGCTCCCTTATTGTACGTATGCAATCTTTCACGTATATACAAACTTCACATCTACTGAAATGGATTCTATCAAAATAGTTAGATGACCAGATTCTTATGCTTTTAGTTATTACGAAACTAGCCATTGATGGTACATAGAAATGAGCTATGCACCCAAAGGTGCGGCCTAGTGGTCGATGGAGTGGGTTGAGCAGGTCCAGATCCTAGCGAATGCAAAAACACTAGATGATTTCCCTCCCATCTGTACAAACCTTGGAAGGTAGGGTTCCCGGTATCTGTGTTGGTCGGAGGTAGCAGGTACCCCGTGGAATTAGTGATAGCTAACTGCGGTGGTTGGAGATATATAGCGGTGACTGATGATGTTGATTGTCAGTAGTGATTGATGATGGTTGTAGTAATGATGGTTGGTGGTGATGATTATGAATGGTGGCTTACGGTGGTGATGATTGTTTGTAGTGATTGACAACGACGGTACTTGTGAGTGGTGGATGGTTAGTAGTTGATAATGGTAGGCTTTGATAGCGATGGCAGTGAATGCATAGAATAAAAATTTTTGAATAGACACCTTAATGATATTAAAACTTCATTACACATCTTAATCATTCAGATCTATTCAGACACATTAAGTTCAAAAAAAAAAGGGCAGCCCGGTGCACGAAAGCTACCGCTATGCGCGGTGTCCAGGGAAGGGCCTCACCACAAGGGTGTATCGTACGCAGCCTTACCTTGCATTTCTGCCAGAGGCTGTTTAATTCCAAGGCTTGAACCTGTGACCTCCTGAGTACATGGCAGCAACTTTACCAGTTACTCCAAGGCTCCCCTTCTAAAAGCTTCTAAAAGTAATGTGAACACACTTAAGTGAGATCGGTATGATTAAGACTAAGACCAAGACCTTCATTAAGTGCAAATAAACGAGGCCTTAGTACATCTAGAGTTATTCATAAGCTTGTCATGTTTTTCATTGTTCTTTGCCAAATGTGCTATTGTAGGTATGTGATAGCTGGTGTAGCTCATCTCCCTTGCTACGGCGTGTTTGCGTTGGTGATAGCATTGAAGTGTTGGTTAGCAAGATTGTTCAAGTGGCTGATTAGAAAGCTATCTGGAGACAAACAATGAGTTCAAATACCATCAAAGTCGAAAACATTACTGTACACCAGTATTTCTTATAGCAAATTTCTCTTTTTTTTCTACTAATTCTTGGTGCTACTCTGAAGAATGAGCCAGCACAAGCTTACTATATATACTTTTCACCGTAACCCGGGTTCGAGATCATCATGTGTGTGTGTATATATATATATATATGTATAGTTTTTTCTTTTATTCTCGAAACCAAATGAAACTAGAAAGATCCTGGGAATTGCTCCTCTTTTTCCTTTACTTGAAGAACAAGCTATCCGAGTTCACCTTCAAATGGTGGTGTCTTGTTCTTCTTGTCTTTTACCCTTTAGAAGAAATGGAAAGATTTTATTCTCACATTCTTGAATCTCATTGATTTCCTTTTCATATCTGATGTGATATGTTGGTTCTACTTGAGCTGAGTGTTAGTCGGAAACAGTCTCTCTATCTTCGAAAGACAGTGGTAAAGGCTATGTAATTGTTGTTGTTTTGTATACTTGATTATCCTTGAGTTAATTCCTTCATATTGTCTACTCTTTTATATTAGTCATGTCTCTTCTTGTAAAAAGATAAAATTGTTTCTTTAGCCATTTTATTCAGCCTCTATGTACATATTCTCTTCAATGATGAAGTAATACATGATATTTATATGCTCTTATACAATCATAGTTATGCATTACTTGAGTCGAGGTCGATTGCAAACAGCCTCATGCTTTACTTGAGTCGAGGTCGATTGCAAACAGCCTCGGAAAGGTTGCGCACACGCTATCATCGAATTGTACTTGTGAGATTATAATCGAAGCGTATGTGTTCCAATTGTCAACAAATATTACCTTCATAAATTGCGCATCAATATATTGATGAAGCATCATGCAAAACTTGGCAGAACTCATTACCCATCGAGTTTCAAACTGTATGCCATAGTGTTTGAGCATTTGACGACAACAACAACAACATACCCACCAAGTGTTTGAGCATTTGACGATTATAAAAAAGTGCTATCAGACATTTCCAGTGTTCACACATCAGATAAAACACAGAAAGAACCTCTTAAATGTTGACATGTTTGACACTAACTCGCCAGCAAAACAACCATACCCGGTGTGATCCCATAGTGGGATCAGGGGAAGGTAGAGGAGCGTACGAAGAACTTATCCCTACCTCACGGAGGTATAGAAGCTGTTCTTCGCCACGAAAAGCTGTCAGCACAAAAATAATCAAATCCAATGACATATTCTTTGCACAACAAACATAATGTTTAGGTGGGGATTGACAATGAAACATAAAGAGAACTCTTCAAGTTCTATCCTACATTGAATATGTTCTTCAAGATAACGTTTTTTCTCCATATTTCTGATAGTATAATGAGTTTTCCGGACCGAAAAAAAAAATGCAGAAAAGAAGTAAAACCGGGTACCCCTTTACTTGAAATATCGAAATCAAGGTTTCACATTCTCCCTAATGAATTTCTCCAGCTGAGAAATTTCACCGGTCAAACCAGAAGCTTCAGCAACGATTACTCTGTTATGGCATTGAGAAAAAGCAAATGGTTCTCCAGGTACACCAAGTGTATATTCATTTGAGATATCTGCATCAGATACTGCAGTTCTTGATGTACGAAGCTTGTCGCTGGATCAATAAGAAATTCAACAAGTTATAAAACAGAACACCAGAAATAGCACGTCAACTCATTAATGGTATTACCAACAATTTATATAGGGTGTTGTCATTCGTTAATAAAAGAAACAGAATAAAGCATGCAACACAGTATTTCACGGTGGAAAGGTAAATTTCAATTCTTCATATGGCAGTTCTGACTTTTTATGTGTTCGGATCCAAATTATGTTTACGCTCGCATAACTCATCGTGTTTGTTCCAAAATAAATGCATGCATAGTGTACTCTTACATTTCTTTCTCCAGCTGTTTTCTGATGAATTCTGCTGTATGTGCAGTTACTTTGTCAACCTTGTTGCAAAGGAGGAGTACTGAAACTTTTTTCTTGACGACACTTGCCTTTGTCAAGATCTCATACAAGTACCTTCATGCAAGAGTGGATTATACAATGTAAAATTCAATTAAACAACTGCCAATGCAAAAGTATAAGTGCAGATGATCAGTACTCTGAAGCAGGACGGCAGTTTGGTAAAAATTCCACGGAATCCACCACAAACACAACACCAGCTGCTTGAGGCAGGAACTCATCTAGTTTCGGACGAAGACGAGAGTGCCCTGGGACATCAACAACGTGAACAGGCTTCAATTTCCCTTTCTGCAACAAAAACCAAAACAAGTCCAAGTATGCAATATGAGATCTCCTTTCACACTAAAAGGATTCAGTAAATCAATTACAAACAAAAAACCAATAGACCGTTGGCAATTGACAAAATCCATCTTCCCCTTCTAAAGGTGCAAGATGACAAGGACGCATGGGAGATGATAGAGCAGAAAAGGGGAACAAGAGAAGACATTATTCATTACCTTCTCCTTCTCGGAGTGTAGTATAAAACTGCCCTCATTTGGTTCCATTGACGTCACGGTACCCTGATGGGCTGAACCATCTCTAAGCTGGTATATGCCAGCACGTAAAGATCAGAAAAATTAAATTCCGAAAAGATTATACAGGTCACATGCAAAAAGTGTTACCTGGTAAAAAAGATATGTTTTACCGCTTCCACTAAGCCCAGTAAGTACAATGGTGTTAGATGCTGTACGCTTGAACAGGCGAACTGCAGGCAAGGAAGTAAACAAAAGAAAATTCTTCAAATATCAGCCTTCAAATTCAAAATGCATGAGCAAACAATCTAAAACTAATACATGACGCCATTCACCGAGGATCACCATAGTGAACAAAAGGGTGATGTAGAAATTATAAGATGTGTGTGGTATCACAGAGGAGAAAAGAGACAAAGAAAAAACTAACTGTGAGTCCTTGCGACCCCTCCCTACACTCCCGAATTAGCAACACACCAAAAAGATAGTCTTGAAAAAAATGATAGAAAGAGACTACTTTTTTTTTTTTGGATAAGGTTGAATAGAAAAAGCCCACTAAGCCTAAAAACATTTACTTTCTCTCCCTGAAGAAGAGAATGTGTTCTTGTGAATGGTGAGCAAACTTCAATATTTAGAGGAGGATTCTAGTTAGATTCACTGTCAAGGGGGAAAATGAATCTTTTACTTGAAAACTCCGTAAGGATGATTGGAAACAGGACAAAAAGAGCCAGCCCACCAGAATAATCACGAAAAGAGGTGCAGCTGAAGTAATTCCGAAAAACATTATAATGACGCTAGAAATGATCATGAAAGTAAGAGTGGTGCCTCCACAATAGTCAATAGAAAGAAACAGTAATTTATAATAGTCATACTTTGCTTCACATTAAACTTATGAAAACAGAAACTTTAGCCGAACAGGATCACCCATAGGCAAAGTTACTGAATTCTATCAAAATTGTCGAGGCGGCACTATCATAGAGAACAAGAAGAATTTTCCAGGACTGCTTGAAATATTGTCAGAGCTCAGAAGAATGCTAATACAAGATGGTGGCAATGATCACCAAAAGAACACCCTCGAATAATGCCCTTGTGAACAAAAAGTAAAAACTTCGGGAAGAAAGATGGCATAAGGCCGCTTGCTGGTGAGTTACAAACTCTAATACCATGTGGAAACAAATAGAGAAGAAAACGCTTACTGAATTTTGTTACTAGCAATATAAAAGAGGACTCTTCATGTGGGAGTTTAAAGCTACATGCAATATGGGAAATTTTATAAACCTTGAGTTTCTGTTATTCTCCATTTTATCCATTTTTATTATGATATATTGCTTTGTATAAATTCCCTGGGATACTCCATTTCTGATACTCTCGTAGCTCAGTTGGTTAGAGCACCCGTTTAATAAGCGGGAGGTCTTGATTTCAACTTTCAACGAGAACATCAAGAACAGCATTACAAAACCCTCTTTTTCCTATGTTGTTTGGTCTCGAGCCGGGGGTCTTGAGGTGAGATTGACTCTTGCATACCATGACAAACCAAGCAACAACCAAGCGAAAAAAAGGAAATCTGTAACCCTAATACGGGTAAATTCACAGAGCTTACTGATCAACAAGAAAAAAAGGGTGATTAATACAACTCCAACAGCCGAATAAAACTGAACACGAGGAGTGAGACCCAATTTTATACATTAAAGTTAGCTTTATTAGGCCACCAATTTTACTGAGGCATCTTTGCGTACCCATGACAAACCAAGCAACAACTAAGCAAAAAAATGGAACTTTTAACCCTAACAAGGGGAAAACAAGAAAAAGAGAGTGATTACTACAACTCCAATTGCAGTATAAACCTGAACATGAGTAATGAGACCCAATATTACACATTAAAGTTAGCTTTAGGCCACCAATTTTACTGAAACGTTTTGTTTACCCGTGGAAAACCAAACTAAAGCACCAACAAAATAAAATGAAATCTCTAACCCTAACAAGGAGAAATTCAAAGAGCTTACTGATCAACAACAAAAAGAGAGTGACTAATACAACTCCAACAGCCATATAAAACTGAACAGGAGGAATGAGACACATTAAAGTTAGTTTCAGAACTCCAATTTTACTGAGACGATTTTGAATACCCATACAAACCAAGCAACAACTAAGCAAAAATAAAATGAAATATGTAACCCTAAACAGCGAAAATTCAAAGAGCTTACTGATCAACAGCAAAAAGAGAGTGACTAATACAACTCCAATTGCAGTATAAAGTTGAATAGGAGGCACATTATTGATGAACTCTTCGGCTTCATTTAACAATTGTTGCATTTGTATCTTCAATTCCTCTAATTTCTCCTTATCCATTTCCACTTTTTCACAAAATTCACCACTCAATTAGGTTACAAACAAAAAGTGTAAACGGAATTGAAAAATTGATCGGCAAAACTCACCGGAACGGCGGCAAAAACTCACCGGCGATTTGGAGGGTAACCGATGTATGAGAGTTTTTAAATGGATCAAAGCGGGTTTATCGAAAGGGAAATTGTGGGCTTTAAAGTCCTGCTCATATTTTGGGCCTGTTTTGGGCCTATGTTAACGAATCGAAGAGTGGGGGGGGGGGGGGGGGGGGGGG